>NW_012267340.1:645013-647631 GCF_000151885.1 Dipodomys ordii
TTGCATGCATGAGGCCCTGGGTTCGATTCCTCAGCACCACATAAGCAAAAAGAAAAAAGCTGGAAGTGGCACTGTGGCTCAAGGGGTAGAGCGCTCGCCTTGAGCTGAAGAGCTGAGGGACAGCACCTAGGCCCAGAGTTCAAGTCCCACGACCGGACCCAAAAAAAAAAAAAGAAAGAAAGAAGTCAAAAATATACAATACTGCTGAGGCTTGCTCAGGCCTCCGCAGAGAATCTTTCCCATTTCAAGTGTTTCAAATACAAGATGAAAAGCCAGTAGGTATAAAAAAACATCAACATGTGGTAAACTTGACATCATTACATTGAAGACGTGAAATCAATGTACAGACACTTCAAACAGAAAACTGACTGTGAAGATCACATACTAGTTTAACAGGGTCTGCAGATGTAGGATAATGTAAAAGCTAAAGAATTTTACCAACAACAGTGTCCTTTATGACACTTATTTCCTAGTAATGTAACATACTAGAAATATATTTATAATTAGTCATCTGTAAGTACACATTTATTTTTATTACTTAAACTGCACATTTATGAAGTACATATGAAATGCTTATAGTATCCACGTTCTATTTCAAAACACACAAAAACCAGTTAAAACAAAAGGACAAAGCGGACGTGAGGGTGGCACAGCTGTAATCCTGCTTCTTGAGAGCTAAGGAGAGCAACACGCATTTGAATCCAGCCTGGGTTACAGAATGAGGCTCCATCTCCAGACGCCAACTCAAACCTGACCACCTGACCACACACAGGTCTCTGCAGTGTGGACTGAGTTACAGAATGAAACTCTCATCTCCAGACGCCAACTCAAACCTGACCACCTGACCACACACAGGTCTCTGCAGTGCGGACTGTTAGTTTCAGTCCAACTTAACATTTATAAGGTCCTCAATTGATCCTCTCCAAAAAATACACTCCAGCTTCTGATTCTAAATCTTTCCAAATGCCAAATGATAAAGTTCCCTGGAAAATTACTGCCACCACAAAGCAACAGTAAGCCCATCACCAGCTCAGGCACACAAAGCTCTTTCCTCTACCTCGACATCTACTGGAGATAAGAAAAGTATTGCCCCCACAACACAGGGAAGAAATGAAGAAAAGATGATTAAAAGGAGGCTTGGAAAATAAGATATGTCTTAAAATCTGGCTATCATCCTCCTTTTTCAGTCAGAAGCAAAACTTATGTAGAATCTTATTCTCACATGATCAAAACAATGTAGGTGAAAAGAAGCAACAGGAAGACTCAGAAGAGAAAACGGGCATCAATTCTATCTATGGGATAAAAATGTCTTCTTAAAATGAATTCCAGAACGGTTGCAAGCAACCCTGCCAATATCAAAATCCTTTCCAGTACCTGCTAATACCAAACCCATTCTCTGCACATCAGTTTAGGAGCACTGTAGGCACTCTGGAAGAGCTGTCCCTTAGAAGACAGTGCAAGGCTCTAAATGACATTTTACACTCATTAACAATCCAGTGACATAAACTATCTTTTCCCTCAGGTCTCTGAATATCCCTTAGGCATCTGAATATCTTTTGTGTGTGTGTGTGTGTCGGTCATGGGGCCTGAACTCTGGGCCTAGGCGCTGTCCCTCAGCTCTTCAGCTCAAGGCTAGTGCTCTACCACATGAGCTACAGCGTTACTTCGATTTTCCGGTGGTTTATTGGAGATAAGTCTCATGGACTTCCTGCCATGGCTGGCTGTGAACCTAAATCCTCAGATCTCAGCCTCCTAAGTAGACAGGATTACAGGTGTGAGACACTGATGTACGGCAAGACTTTTTTTTAAAATAACTAATTTGTTTATAATCACAAAAGTTGTATAGTTACAAATGGTTCTCTTTAAGATATGATTTCAATGCTCTTTCAGTAAGTGGGCATTTTCAGAGGAAACAGACTTTTTAGCAGTATTTCCTGTGAATGCCTTAGGGTCAACTTTCTAACTGAAAATTTTAACTCAGGTTAAATTTATTTATGAAAAGGCCAGCAGAAGTTTTTAACCTCAAATGTGCTCACTCTTAGCAAAAACTAATAATCGCAAACAATTACATTTTGTCACAGAAAAGAACACTATTGTACAAAGATAACAAAATGGCATTGTTTTTGCTTTTCCTCTGAAGAGCTGAGCTTCTAGAGAACACAGTTTGTCAGTGTCAGTGTTGTTTCTGGCTGCTGGAATATCCCACATAGTCACATGTGGACTCTGAATTCTTGAGCCTCTCGTCAGATGAGGGCCAGACAGATGAGAAGACTCAAACAAGCCTCTTCCAGCAGAAGACAAATGTCTCAACAGTGCTCTCAGTGTGTGGAATCCAAACCCCTACCATCCAGGAATCACTGAGAATATTCCTGCTGCCTTGATGGCTGAGTCACAAATCATTAACTTTTAAAGAAGAAATATGAATCTGAACATTACTAACAAGAGTTTGTGGCTGAGCCTTGTCTGACAACCCTTTCTTGCCCTCCCACTATGCACTTTGATAAAAAATGAACACATAAACATACTTAAGGGGCTGGGAAGTTGGCTCAGTGGTAGAGCGCTTGCCTTGCATGCCTGAGGCCCTGGGTTTGATTCCTCAGCACCACATAAGCAAAAAG
>NW_012267340.1:651756-655465 GCF_000151885.1 Dipodomys ordii
CAAAAAAAAAAAAAAGTAAATTCCTTGTTTTTCACCAAGAAGAGAATCCAGATACACAATTTAAAAAGGCAAATAGCAAATTTCTATTAGTGTTGGATATACATTTGTAGTATATATAAACATTTACATAAATATATCTATACACACATCTACAAACACACATGGCATATATCCTAAAAAAATACATCTGAAATATACTAAAATGTGTGGCTACTGCAGAATACAATAACAGATGATCTTCACTTACTATTTTTTTGTTTTTTGGTTGGTCATGGGGCTTGAACTCTGGGGTTTGGGTGCTGTCCTTGTACTCTTCAGCTCAAGGCAAGCACTCTACCGCTTGAGCCACAGCGCCACTTCTAGTTTTCTAGTGGTTTACTGGAGATAAGAGTCTCATGGACTTTGCTGCCCGGGTTGGCTTTGAACCTTGATCCTCAGATCTTCAGCCTCCTGAGTAGCTAGGATTACAGGTGTGAGCCACTGGCGCCCGGCTATATAAGGATTTTTTGTTGTTGTTGTTGTTGGTCATGAGGCCTGAACTCTGGGCCTGGGCACTGTTGCTCAGCTCTTCAGCTTAGGCGAGCGCTCTACCACTTAAGCCACAGCACCACTTCCTTCACTTACTTTTTTTAAAACTAACTACAACTAATTGTACAGGACGTGTCATTTTAAACATGGCCTTTTAAGTCCATTTACAATACACCAACATCAGAGCAGCCGACACCCTTCTTCCCTCCCCCACTGGCATGTTCTTCACACTCTTTGGGTGAAATTAATATCAAGGGCTCATATACCTTATGGGTCTTAAGGTTAAAATAGTTAGAAATGTCATTCTTTATAAAAATCACTATTTTCTTACCTTTAAACCTTCCGTTGGAAGTCTATAACCAAATCTTGCTGGGAGATCCTCAAATGTCTGAGATGCATTTTCAAAATTATACTAAATATAAAATTAAAAGAAGTCAAATTTAAGCCAATTTACATCTGGCATTTTAAAAATTATTAAGCTAGATATAGTATTTCCAAAAGTCTGGCTTACTACTGTAACTTATTACAATAAAATCAGTTTTGTGAATATTCATCCACTAAAATAGCAAGGAAGATACATAATTTATAACATACAACTGTTCAAATTTGAATCTGACTTCATCTAGGGAAGGAAACAGTATTAACTCATACTTTTAGAGCATTGTCAAGTTCATGTAGGTTGAACAATTTTACCCAGAGCTGAGCAAAGGGGGAAATAAACTTAATGAAATACAAAGAGAAAACCCTTTGACAACCTTCCTCTTCCATTAAGATATTCAATCTGTTCTGCAATATTTGAGTCTTCTACTAAGTCAACAACAATAAACAAAGAAAACCACTCTGTGCTTTTAGAAGGTAAAAATAAGGCTAGGAGTATAGCTCAGGGGCACTTTCCTAACACACACCAGGTCCTGGATTTGATCCTCAGCATCACACTCACTCACTCACTCACACACACCACACACACACATGCACACACATGATAGAATGGCAATAATATAATTGTAAGGTGAGCTCACTCAATCATTTGTAATTTCCAACCTGCTATGTAGAGAACAAAAGAATAAGAAGACAGATAAAACCAAGCAAAGATAGTAAACAACTAATTTTTGAAACAGTGGTGAAATTTGTCATAGATTAGAGGTTAAGATACTTTTCATAACCCATAAGTTCTGACTAGTAAACATCAAAGAACATTTTTTAACCATAGAGCAAAAAGATGAGATAAGTGGGCACACCAGTAGTTCATGGTTGTAATCCTAGCTACTCAAGAGACTGAGATTAGAGGGTCAAGGTTTAGAGATAGCCCAGGCAGAAAATCTGTGGGATTCCTTCTCCAACTATCCACAAAAATATCAAGCTGGAGGTATATCTCAAGTAGTAGAGTGCCAGCCAAACTTTCACAAGGCCCTGGGTTCAAGCCACTATATTAAAACAACAACAACAATAAAAGATAGGATAAAGCAAGGGCAATAGATAACACTAATTGTAACATAGATAGAAAAGGAGGCAAGGATCAAGTGAACCTTAGAGCATCACAAAAATAGGTCACACATCCAGTTTATTTATGTCACTCTGAAATCACACTCATTGGGGAGTCCCGGTCTAGCTTCTTGTGTCATCTTCAGAAATGCAAAAATAAACACTTCCTCCATAAAAAGTATTATATAGAATTACTCTGTGTGTGTGTGTGTGTGTGCGTGTGTGTGCATAAAAATAGCACAATGAGGACTGGGAAGGTAGCTCAGTGGTAGAGTGCTTTCCTTGCATGCATGAGGCCTGGGTTCGATTCCTCAGCTCCACATAAGCAGAAAAAGCTGGAAATGGCTCTGTGGCTCAAGTGGTAGAGTGCTAGCCTTGAGTGCCCAAACCCAGAGTTCAGGCCCCACGACTGACAAAAAAAAAAAAAAAGCACAACGAAACCCACCAAAAACTGTTAAAAAGGAAGAGGATGGAGGGAGACAGGTTAAGAAAGAGTAACAGATAGAAGCAGTGATCAATCTGTGAAATACAGATTAAAAGAAAAAATATGGAAGTAGAAAGGGGACTGTTTTGGAAAAAGGAGAAGAGGATACTATCTTTTCAATGTCAGAACTGCTCTAGTGGTCTATGAATTCTCTTACGCCTCTCTCTTGGGAGGAACTGGTCTCTATTACTTCCCTACTAACATCAAGCAAATCAGCTACACACAGAAAGACCCAGCGTATATCATATGTGCATATATACAGAGTTAATTCTTCTTTTCCTAGCTTTACAGAAATGAAATGTAAGACATATATCTACTTCCAATGTAGAGGAAAGAAAAAAAACATGGCTGAGAGAAGACTACTAAGGTTTTGGGGAACACTGTTCCCCACTAAAACCTTTTTTCTTTTCACCAACAAAGACATCTATGTTTCTCTTTGGACTTATTTATTCTTAGATTGAGTCTTTCAATAAACATCTTTTAGAATGTCTTAAAATACCATCAATATAATATTGAGATCTTACAGCCTTTAGAAATATGCTTGGCATCAAGAAGCCAGCAAAACTCGACATAAGCCCACAAGCATGTAGATGTGCGTGCTGAATATAAGAGGTACACATGCTCAAGAACAACACCACTTCTCAGACATAGCCTGTGCATGAACTCATGTTAGACATCAAGCAACACTGATGAATCCGGCTCCACTTTCAAGTAACGGTGCCTCTGCTTGGGTATATTTATAGGTAAATGCCTGTAAGATTCTATCATGGAGGATTTTTTAAAAAGTATGTTTCTTTTTAAAAAGAATGTTTTTTAAATTAAAAAAAAACATTCCCTATGGGATGTTTTTAAGACATAAATAATGTTGTACTTACTGCTAAAATGCTTGCTTCTACAGGCAGTAGGTTTAGAGATGCAAAGAGCTGGACAGTCAGGATGGTGTAGATTTGTGTGGCTGACAACATGAGCATTCCTATAGAGAGCAGCATCTCGTAAAGTCTCCTGCAGAAAAGGACAAGAAAGGCCTTAAAAACCGTTGATTTATTTCCAAGAATACACCATCTGTTATCATGAATACCTAATATCCAAAAGCATTCCTTTTTTTTTTTTTTTTTGGTTCTGGTTGTGGGGCCTGAACTCTGGGCCTGGGCGCTGTCCCTCAGCTCTTCAGCTCAAGGCTAGTGCTCTACCACTTGAGCCACAGTGCCACTTCCG
>NW_012267340.1:655515-664014 GCF_000151885.1 Dipodomys ordii
CAAGGCTAGTGCTCTACCACTTGAGCCACAGTGCCACTTCCGGCTTTTTTCTTTTTGCTTATGTGGTGCTGAGGAATCGAACCCAGGGCCTCAGGCCTATGCAAGGCAAGCGCTCTACCTCTGAGCCACCTTCCCAGCCCCAAAAGCATTCTTTTACAATCATACAAATGCTAAAATTAAAACACATTTAAAAGCATTTAGGCAAATAACCAAGTGTTTTTTCAAATGCAAAAACTCCTAAATCTTAATCTCTTCTAGACTCAAACATCTGAGATAAGCAGATAGATAAGTGATACATATATATATATATATACACACACACACATATATACCTATTACTTTTTAACACTATGCATTTCTACCTCTATATCTAAATGGCAATAGGGCAGTTCTCTATATCAGTCCCTATTTATCTTGCAGCAAATCAAGATACCAAATGTTAAACAGTAAATAATAAATTCTCATCAGCAAGCCTCCATCAATTGTATAAAATGCTTGTAAATAAGCACATTGTTTACAAACATGAGACACAATAATGAATTACTTTACTAAATACTACCAATTTATATAATATCATTTGATGATGATTACTGTTGCTAAGTGCTCTAGATTTGGAAGGTACTTCAGAGTAAAACTGAATCTTTGACTCATTGATGCTTTTGACTCACTGCTTTGACTGAAAACCAAGTATCTGTGAATAATTTTTAACTACCATTTTTCAAGGCCATTAATATCAGAGATGAAATCAAGGTGAAAATAAGCTAAAATATAGATTTGTTCCACAGACACAAGGTAGTTTAGTGGTTGACATGGACCAAGACAAGAAGGCTTGAGGCAGAGAAGAGGGGCACACAAGAGTGGGGAATGACTGTTAATGGGTACAGATTTTGGAAGGATGTTCTAAAATTAGACTGCAGTGACAGTTGCAAAATTTTGTATTAAAAATAACACCTGTAAATTCCAAGTGAACAACACCACTTTTTTTTTTTTTTTGCCAGTCCTAGGACTTGACCTCTATGTCTGGGTCCTGTCCCTGAGCTTTTGTGCTCAAGGCTAGCACTCTACCACTTGAGTTACAGCTCCACTTTTTTGGGTAGTTCTTAGCGGAGATGAGAGTCTCACAGACTTTCCTGCTCAGGCTGTCTTTGAACGGCAATCCTCAGGTATTAGCCTCTTAAGTATTGAGGATGACAGCGTTGAGACACTGGTGCTTGGCTCAAGTGAGTGAATTATATCATAAAACTCTTCAAGGGCTGGGAAGGTGGCTCAGTGGCTGAGCGCTTGCCTTGCATGCATGAGGCCCTGGGTTCGATTCCCCAGCATCACATAAGCAAAAAGAAAAAAAGCCAGAAGTGGCGCTGTGGCTCAAGTGGTAGAGCGCTAGCCTTGAGCTGAAGAGCTGAGGGACAGTGCCCAGGCCCAGAGTTCAGGCCCCATGACCGGACCCAAAAAAAAAAAAAAAAACTCTTCAAGATGTGTAGCTTTGACAATTGCTTTTAAAGGTAAAATACATCTGGTACCATTCTAGGAGGTAGGAACAGTTAACCCAGCAGTACTGAAATTGCTACCCTTAGGAAGAATAGCTATCCTGATTGTAGACTGGCCTCTGGCCTTTGGCTAGCATCCCACCATCTCCTTCTAAGGATCTAATGCCTAAATTCTGGAAGAAAACATAGGGAATAGCTCTACAATATCAAACTGGGCAATAATTTTGGATTTGATACCAAAATACTGGCAACCAAAGGAAAAACAGATAACCTGGATTCTATGAAAATTAAAACTTGTAGGTATTAGAGGACATTGTCTGTGCTTTGGCTAGCATCCCTGTCATTTCCTGGTTTAAGAAGTCTAGAAGGAAAGTTAGTTCTTGTTTAGATCAAACAGATCAGCTTGGTGCCTATTTTTTCTTCCTCATAAAATGGATTAGCATCTATATCCTACTTTGTAAGAATATGTTTTTTATGTCATTTCTGGTCAGAACTTGCTCATGTTCAATAGTATGTTTGGATGAATCTAGAGGACTCAGTATGTGGTTGTACTCTTGGCTGTGATTTATTACAGCAGAAGTAAACTCAGC
The DNA here is from genome assembly GCF_000151885.1 of Dipodomys ordii. Taxonomy (NCBI): domain Eukaryota; kingdom Metazoa; phylum Chordata; class Mammalia; order Rodentia; family Heteromyidae; genus Dipodomys; species Dipodomys ordii. The sequence goes on from NW_012267340.1 coordinate 657,593, forward strand.
AAAGGGAACGGCATGTGAGCTAAAGTGCAGAGTAATGCAGGTGTAAGCTTCTAAGAGTCCTTACCCAGCAAAATCACACAGATGAGCCCAGTTCCTTCTAAAAACTCATTTGAAGCGCCAGTTTCACATATTGCCTCTTAAGTCTTTGATACATTTTGAGTTAATTCTGGTATACATTTTAAGGCAGAAATCTAAGTTTTACTCATTTTACAAATGGATATCCAATTTTCCCAAAAGTACTCATTGAAAGAACTATACAGAACTATACCCCCCCACATGTACCTACTTAGTCTTGCTGTCCTTATCAAAACTCATCTGACCATGTATCTTGGACTTCATTTCTGGGCTCTGTGTTCGATCCCATTGGTCTGTCTATAGGACAGTTTCACACTATTACTGTAGCTTTGCAGTAACCTTAACGTATGAGACATCCAACTTTGTTATTGTCAATATTGCTTGGCCTGTTTGGAATCCCTTGAGAGTCCATAAGAAGTTTAGAATAAATTTTTTTGATTTCTGCCAAAAAAAAAAATCATAGAAGATTTTGGGACTGCAATAAACTCATAAGCTGTTTTGGGTTGTATTGATATTTTAACAATACCAAGTTGATTCATGGATATATTTGTTTTCGATTTCGTTTACTTAAGTTTTATAATCTTCAGTATATAAATCCTTTTACTCCTTGGTTGAGTTTATTACTGTATATTTTATTGAGTTTTGCTACTATTATATACAGAATTGTTTTCTAAGTTCCCTTTTTGATGTGCTCACTGCTAATGTATACAACTGCAGGTGATATTTTTTGTGCATGTTCTGAATGTGTGTTCATGTGTGTGTTCGTGTGTGTGCCTGTGTGTGTCTTGGACTGGGGTTTGAACTCAAGAGCCTTGGCACTATCCAACCTGTGAGGTTTTTGCTCAAAGCTAGTGCTCTACCACTTGAGCTACAGTTCCACTTCCAGCTTTTTGGTGGTTAAGTGGCGATAAGTCTCATGGACTTTCCTGCCCAGGCTGGCTTCAAACCACAGCCCTTAGATCTTAGCCGCCTGAGTAGCTAGAATTACAGGTGTGAGCCACCAGCTCCAAGCTCCCAACTTATTTCCCTTTTTATAACTTGATTTATTATTAAGTTGCTTCCTAAGTTGTGTTTCTGAGTCACTGAAGTCTTAATTGCTCTATGGAATGTTATATGGATGTCCCCCAGAAGCTCATGTACTAAAGGCTTGGTCCTCTACACAGTACAGCCAGGTTCAAAGGTGGAGCTTTGGGAGGCAACTGGATCATGAGTGCTCCAACTTTATGACTGGATTAATAAATACATTTAAGAATGAGAGAGAAGCCAGGATCTGGTGCCTCATGACTGAAATCATAGCTACTCAGGAGGCTGAGATCTGAGGATCACAATTCAAAGTCATTCCAGGCAGGAAAGTCCATGAGACTCTTATTTCCAATTAACCACCAGGAAATCAGAAGTAGAGCTGTGGCTCAAATGGCAGAACACTAGCCTTGAGTAAAAGAGCTCAGGGACAGCATACAGGCCCTGAGCTGGGGGGGCGGGGGGGAGGGGAAGAGTTGTAGTTTTGTTGATTTTTCTCTTGACCTCATTTGGAGAACTAGAGCACCCTAGCTGGCAAACGTGATTATCTGCATGAGGTAAGGGCTCAGATGACAGTTACTCATCCAGTTCTGGTCTGGTAACTGCAAATTTTAAAAATTCCCAAGATTCACAGCAAATCCTAACTTTACATTTAAATCTGTGGCAAGACTATATACCTCCCCCATACAAAATTAACTTTTTAAACTTTAAGAATGACAGAAATATTAAATAAGAGTTGAAGATCAATATTCCTTCCAGAAATTTTCTTTGGATGACTCAACAGTCTTGTGCCAATGAACACTGATGTGACAGCCGTGTCCTGGCCTCAACGTAAGCTGTCATCCATTGCTCAAGCCACATTCTTTAGCATCACTGGCTTTTAAAAACTGGACCAAAACACTCTACTAAAGTAACTATCTCTAAAAAGCCAGAAGTGGAGTTGTGGTTCAAGTGGTAGAGTGCTAGCCTTGAGTGAAAAAGCTAGAAGACAGTTCCCAGGCTCCAAGTTTGAGCCCCAGTATCACCAACAACAACAACAAAAAAAGGTTTTTCATTCTTATCTTGTACTTTTCCTGCCCCAATCCTGAAATCATCCATTTCTGTAGGGGAATATGCTTGTTTGTAGAAACCTTAAAAATATTTAAAGTTTTAGAGTACTAGAGCAAAAAACTTCCTCTCAAATGACAGGGAAAAAAGATTTGAACTGCTTTTATTTCACTCTAACTTTATGATTATTTTTGAACATCATTTTAATTATAAAATGTCTTCCAAAGTTTAAAATAAACAATTGAGACTTAAATATTATCCCCATACTGCATATTGCTGAAATTTATGATATAAAAATCGTTGTGGTTTCTCTCAAGAGTTTGTTGTTGTTGTTTTAACAAGTACACTTTGCCAGTCCTGGGGTTGAACCTCTGGGCCTAGGAACTGTCCCTGAACTTCTTTAACTCAAGGCTAGCATTCTACCATTTGAGCCACAGTGTTACTTCCGGCTTTTTGAGAAGTACATTGGATACTGGTGATAAGAAGCTCATGGGCTTTCCTGCCCAGGCTCCTTTAAACTATGATCCTCAGATCCTCCTGATTCATGAGGATTATGGCATGAGCCATTGGCACCCGGCTTCTCAATAGATTTTGAGGTTTAATTGCTAAGACTGTAGGGAGAATATAATGTCCAGATCAGAGCTCTAATCCTGATTCTATTACTTACTGACTTAAGTTAATGCACTGTATTAGCGTCTTCATATATTATTACATTGCCATTTAGTAAAATTTTTATGATTCTAAAAATAATGCCCATCGGAAGATAAAAAGCACCGATTACTCCTCACCTTAACTTTTGTGACATCTTTATCCTGTGTGCTGCCACAGGTTCCAATTGACCCTTGCTCTCTACCTCACCTTGAGCTCTCCATTCTGAATTCCAGTAACCCACAAAGCCCTGGGTCACCCAGCACAAGGCCTTGTACATTCACCTTAGTAGGCTGCCACTGTTTTTGTATCATTCATATCAGTCAAAGTGCTTCTGCCTTTTATCTAACCATGACTGCTTTTTATCTAACCATGCAGACTCTACATCATTGGTATCTTACTATGACATATATGGTTTTTAACTTGAAGCTATATCAAATATTTCCTCTTATTAAAATCCTACAAAATCATCACCTTAATAGCTACTGATATGGCTAGTTCATGACTTTCACTATTCCTTCTATACATAATATTAAATTGAAGCCAACTATTGCTATTACAAAGCTTTATTAAAGCTGGGCGCTGGTGGCTCACGCCTGTAATCCTAGCTATTCAGGAGGCTGAGATCTGAGGATCGCGGTTCAAAGCCAGCCCGGGCAGGAGAGACTGTGAGACTCCTATCTCCAATAAACCACCGGAAAACCGGAAGTGGCACTGTAGCTCAAGTGGTAGAGCGCTCGCCTTGAGCTGAAGAGCTGAGGGACAGCGCCCAGGCCCAGAGTTCAAGCCCCACGACCGACAAAAAAAAAAAAAAAAGACAAAGCTTTATTAAAATATAAATGTTGGGGCTGGGAATGTGGCTTAGTGGTAGAGTGTTTGCCTAACATGCATGAAGCCCTAGGCTCGATTCCTCAGAAAAAAAAAAAAGCCAGAAGTGGTACTGGGGCTTAAGTGGTAGAGTGCTAGCCTTGAGCAAAAGAAAGCTCAGGGACAGTGCCCAGGATCTGATTCAAGCCCCAAGACTGACCATCAATCAATCAATCAATCTTTTTTTTTTTTTTTTTACATTTCTATCTTAGAGCAGATTCCTACATGTGGAATCACATCAAAGAAATATCTTGTTACTGTTTGAATAGGAAATGTCCCCTCAGACTCAAGCATTAGGCTTGGTCCTAGCTGGTGGAGCTATTTGGAAAGCTCATGTCAATCTCCAGTACCATCTCAGCCTTTTCAAATCCACCCTTCCTGCACTTACCACATCTTGCCTCAGCTGCTGTTAACTACTCCGCACTGAATTTCAACCTCTCAGCTTCTACTTTAGCCCTGGGCCTTTGTTCCCAGAATACTGAGAACATTGCTCTGGGTTTCTCGAGTGATCACCATATATAAAATCCTTAGCCTGGCACTTAAGAATTTCCCTAATCTGCATCCAGATTTCACCACACTGCTCCTTCCACATATAGCCTTGGCAAATGCACCCTGCCTTTGCCACCTCTACACCAGACTCTGGAGTGACCCTGTGTGGAGCTTTTTTCTTCCCTCCCTTCTCCCACTGACAACAACTATTCAAATAGCCATATCCTCAATGAGAAAGGAAGGAGGCTGAGACCTATCATTTGCTGAACATATGCAATCTTGTGCCTGACAAATTATACTAGTCTCTAAATACTAATAAGGAGTAGTTAAGGAAACAAGTTTACCCAAAGTCACCAGCAAGTAAGAATCCGAAATAGTCCACTGGCATTCTGTAACTTTTAATGAAATAGGTCAGTAGAGGGGCAGGCTACAGTTAATCCAGCATCAGCAACTCTACTACTTAGCTGTGTGTGAACTGAGCAAGTTATGCATCTAAGATGTTTCAGAAACACATGAGCTGTTATAGGTCTGAGTTTCCCCATTTATGAAAATGGCAGAACTCAACTATCTGCCACATTGATGACTGTGAGAATCATTTGAGATCAAGTACTTAGAAGTCTATTTGGCCTATGGCAAATAATGTTAGCTGTTATTACTGTTTGGCTACTTATACACTATAACGTAGAAACTGACAATGTCAATCATATGCTGTCAATATTCACAAGTCTATTTTTATGCAGTGTAAAAGCTTAGTAAGGTGTTTTTATGTATGTTAATATTTACAGAATACTTGAATTTTTAAACCATGACTGATCAACAAACTTTATTAAAAGGAACTCACTTGTCTATTATTTACTCTTTTGAGACAAAGGGAAATGTATTACCAACTCTCTTCCCCTTTTTACATGTGAAACTGGCATATATGCAATACCATACTGTAGTATCATGTCAAAGGATACAAGCTGCTATTTTTATTTAAACTCCTTTTGCCCTTTACTAAATATTACTAATTTCCAGATTTTAAAACGTCCAAAATCATACTTTTTATTTAAAGATCAGACTATGAACTGGTTTGTTAGATACTATGATATGCTTACCTAAAAATGGTTTACTCTTGGCTGGGTGCTAGTGGCTCACGCCTATAATCCAAGCTACTCAGGAAGCTGAGATCTGAGGATCGTGGTTCTAAACCAGCTTGGGCAAGGAAGTTCATAGGACTCTAATCTCCAATTAACCACCAAAAAAACTGGAAGTGGTGCTGTGGATCAAAGTGGTACAGTGCTAGCCTTGAGCAGAAAAGCTCAAGGACAGCACCTGGGTCCAGAGCTCAAAGCCCAGGACTGGCACCAAAAACACCCCCCCAACACACACACACACACAAATAGTCCCCTCCAAAGTGCTGGAGAGAAATGAAAGCTTAACCCCATAAACTTCAGTAGTCAACTGAATAGCTGAAATTAAGCAATAGCTTAGGTAAAACACACGTATATTTAACATATGCACATACTAATAAGACAGTTGTTATGCCTTATGCACAGAAATAACTGTGCTTCTACTCAACCAATTAAGAAAACACTTTAAAGCTTAGCTATGTAACAGATTTTCTTCTTCAGTGCCAGACTTTGGACTAGAACTTGGCCTGGACTCTGTCCCTGAACTTTTTTGCTCAAGGCTAGCACTCTATCACTTGAACTGCAGCTCCAGTTCTCACTTTTTTTGGTAGTTAGTTGGGGATACGCATTTCTTGCCCAGCTAGGCTTCGAATCACAATTCTCGGATCTCAGCCTCCCGAGTAGCTAGGATTACAGTGCTGACCCACCAGATTTTCTTTCATTTAATCTCTGCAACTTTTCCCTCATTTATAGATGTCACAGAATTAATAAGTGGCAGAGGGGAACCTAACCTGACTGAAACTCGGAATCCAGTATTTTGAAGCATTTGTTTTCTGTAATCCATGATAATGCATTTAAAATTTACATCTTCCTGATGACGCATGCACACAGAAAGGGGGGGACCCCTAAAGGTTTATGAAAGGTTTTACTCCTCCTCCACAAACTGATGAGGAAATCCACTTGTGAACCCTTTGGGGCCTTGCAGGGCAGCGTGGCAGGCCAGCGAACTCCAGTGTAAACCTCCACAATCCGGGGGTTATTTTGAAATGGATCTATCTGCTTGACCCGCCAGAAACTGTCCTAAAAACGGATGAGAGACCGGCAGGGCGCCCCTCCCTGAGCCGGCCCGACCGGCCCTGACCGGCCCGGCGAGGAGGCCCGGGA
>NW_012267340.1:665404-685487 GCF_000151885.1 Dipodomys ordii
GGCCTGACGGGGCCTGCGGGTCGGTGCAGGGAGGGCCCGGCCTGGGCGGGAGGAGTGGGCGCGTTGTGCGGGGCGCAGGGCGCGTTGTGCGGGGCGCGGGGCTTGCAAAACAAAAGCCAGGCCCCGATCTCCGGCGAACGCAGACTCGGCTCGGAGCCTCCGGGAAGGCGCGTCCGCTCGGAGCCCACGACTGAGCGAGACGCCCGGCGTTGACACTGTCCGCCCCGTCCTCACCGACCACGCACCGGGGTAAGAAGCAGGCCGGCCGGAGACGTCTGAAGTGCGAAGATTGCAGCCCCGGGAGTAAAACGTCAGCAAATAGGTGGAGATTCTGGTCCTTTCTTTAAGCCAGGCGGTAACTGTAACCCGGGCCTCAGACCCTTTGATGGGGCAGAGAAGTCTAACTGGTGACCATGGTACTCCACTCCATCACCCGGGACCTAGCAGCCCTGGAGAGAGTTCCCCCAACTCTGCTTTTCCTTTGTCCTTTTTAAAGTTTAATAAGCTCACAATTTAAATCTCATTTAGAAATCATTTTTTAAAAGCTATCAGAGGAACTTCTATTATCCATGTATCCTATGACCATCTATAGACATAGATTCTGTACATTCTTAAATTTCCACTGATTGAGATGACAGTAAATGCTCAACTATTGTATAGTCCTTTTAGGAAAATCACAAGTAAACTGGGGGTGATGGCCTCACCTATAATCCTTTCTGTTCTGGAGGCAAAACTGGAAGATTGCAGTTAAAAGCCATCTGGAGATCTCACCTCAAATCAATAACCTGGCATGGCAGTGCAGGCTTTGAACCCAGCTACTTAGGAGGTATGGGCAGTGATGTAAGATTCTCTGTGAAAATTAAGTAAAACAAAAAGTTTATTTTTTTTTCTGTGGACTGGGAAAGAGGGTAGATTATCATTAACACCTCATATATGATCAACCTTGACATTAAAGATTGCAGGACCAAATATATTTATCAAGAAACAGGGAGTTGGGCACTAGTGGCTCACACCTATAATCCTAGCTACTCAGGAGGCTGACAACAGGCAGAAAAATCCCTGTGAGAGACTTATCTCCAGTTAACCACTAGAAAACTGTAAGTAGCTTTGTAGCTCAAAATTGTAGACTGCTGCCGGGCGCTGGTGGCTCACGCCTGTAATCCTAGCTACTCAGGAGGCTGAGATCTGAGGATCGCGGTTCAAAGCCAGCCCGGGCAGGAGAGACCGTGAGACTCCTATCTCCAATAAACCACCGGAAAACCGGAAGTGGCACTGTAGCTCAAGTGGTAGAGCGCTAGCCTTGAGCTGAAGAGCTGAGGGACAGCGCCCAGGCCCAGAGTTCAGGCCCCACTATTGGACCAAAAAAAAAAAAAAAAGAATATATATGTGATCTTACCTATGATACTGTGGACCTGCTCTTCTCATATATATAATATATATTATTATAAGTGCTAGTTCTGAGTTTCTTGGTAACCCTATTTAGCACATGACATACAATTTTTGCTTTCATTCAGTATTTACCATAGAGCATGTTATGTATCACAAATCAGAAAATATTTTTATTTGTTGTGCTGATCCTGGGGCTTGAATTCAGCCTAGGAACTGTTCCTAAGTTTCTTTTGTTCAAGGCTAGTGTTCTACTACTTGAGTTACAGCTCCTCTTCTGGCTTTTTTGGTAGTTAATTGGAAATCAAAGTCTCCTGGACTTTCTTGCCTGGACTGGCTTTGAACCAGTCTTCAAATCTCAGCCTCCTGAGTAGCTATTACAGGCGTGAGCTACTGGTTCCTGGGCAGAAAATATGGTAAAATCAGTATAGACATATAGTTATCTCAGAGCTTTAAAAATGAACATATACACAAAGGCACATTGCCTATGTGCATCTAGTCATACAAAATAATATTTATCGAAATGAATTCCAGGAAGTGGAAAACTGTCCAGACATAATGGCATTAAACCAGAGGAGTCATACAAATTACAGAGGAGAGTCTCCTTACATTCTAGTAAAATGCTTACTGGATCTGCTTGACTAAAGACATACCCTTGCTCACTCTGAGTAGTGATTGAAATAAATCCCAGCAACACCAAGTGGGGTTGAAGAAGATCACAATTGTAAATTGCTATATAAATAAAGGCAAGTACTTTTAAGAAATCTCAGCTGCATTGTGTTGCTGTTCAGCAGCTCCCATTACGCAAGAACAGGGTGAACACATACACATTCATCTCCCTGGTGCCAGGAATGTTGTCCTGAACCCCTTGGCAGGATCAGAAATACTGCCAGAGGACGAATACAGAAAGTTGTTATGGAAACAAGCCTGCTTCAACTCAAAGTTATTTACAGACGACTTTCAGGATTATCTCATGCTACAAAACCAAGTCTTGCTTCATGCAGGCCAGTACTACAAATACCTATTTTTAAGGTTTCTTCAGACAGCTGTCCTAGAGTTAACATGGTCTCCAGAGACGGGGTGGTGATGACATCACCAAGGGTGATTTGTGTGTAGCATTTTTGTGTCCCACATTCGAAACTTGTTCACACTTGCCTTGCCATTGTCCAGTGTGTAGGCTGCCCTAATGCAGGAACAGGGTGGCTGTTGACTACAGCATGTAGCAGGGAAACATTTCCTGTCTCTCTGGACCCACCTATGATAACTGGACCTACCCTTGTCATTCTCTCCAGTTCCCCTCCAGGCTGGACAGTAGCAGCCGCTTCTGGCCATCAGTTTTTGCCCTTAATTTGTTTTTTGTTTTGCCCCTTCTCTGTCCTTAATTGTGAATTGGAATTTTTCCAGCTATTCAGGAGCATCTTTGAAAAGAGGAAGCTTTTTGTTTTATTCCTCTTGTTTCTGAGAAAGTGATTGAATAATGAGGATTTTCATAGCTTTTGAAGGATCTTTTGAACCTTTTGATGTTTCAGCAGATGAAACTGTGGAAGCTGTCAAGCTGATGATAAAGGTACGCACTTTGTCCCAGAGCCACTAAAATGTATATTGATTTTAATTATGCAGTATAGCTTAATGAATGTGTTGGATGTTTTCAGCAAGCAGTAAACTGATGAAACGATTTGAAAGTATCACTATTTGTTTGTTTATAAGATAGGTTGGTAAGAATCTAGTAGCTTTGGAGAGGTTAATACCAGTATCACCAAATAATAGTAATTATTACCATGTTATATTATTATACATATTATTACTGAAGGAAAATCTCAGTTTCTTAGAGTTGGTGAAAATGAAAGTGAGGGCCCCTCCCTCTTCATAAACTTTTGGGATTTCTATAGACTCCAGGTTAACCCTGTCTAATATTTTTCCCTTTATCAGAAAATAATTGTAATACCAATTGGAAACATATTAGAGATAGAGGAGAAAGACCCATACACACAGAGGACGGAAGGCAAGGGAGAGAAATAGATTACAGTTCTGGTCTAGTAATGCAGAGATGTCCTGTCTTCATAATATGTATTGATTTTTAAGGATTATTTCCACATTCCTCTCTCTGAGGACAAACAAGGCCGGCGGTCTCTGGAGCTAGTGTATGCTGGAGCTGCTCTAAGGAACAGCTGGAGTCTTGCTGATGTTGGAGTATCTTTCTGCTCAACTCTTAAATGCTTTGTTAAGGTATGATGATCAGAGTAACATTTGTCCAAGGTGTCTATTTCACTTCAAATTAAGTTGTGGATAACCCACCCGAATTAGTTTCTTAACCTGGAAGGAGGTGGCTTTTGTTTTCTTTTGTTGCCTTCTGTCTTTTGTAAAATGCACTTAAACATACTTTGTGCATGGACAAGAATTTTGCCCTCCTGCCTACTCTTTTTTCCCCTTTTCTTCTCCATCCCCTTGCTGCCTGCCTCACCCCATCACCACACACCAATATTAGAGCAAGACTAAGGGGCAGGTCTGAAAGAGTTACAGCGGAGTATGGCTCAGGTGCCAGAGCACTGCCTAGCAAGTACGAAGCCCTAAGTTCAATCCCCAATTTGGAAGGATCTCACGATACTTTAAATGAGAGGTGATGAAGAAATTAGGTCACTCCCAGAAGCCACAATAATTAGGGCAGTATAGTGTAGAAGAAGAAATTCTCAGTAATGGTAAGAATGACAGGACTGTTTATGTATCCAAATCTAGCCAGAGCAGAAGTTGAATTTGATAATAATCGTTAACACACAGCCCTTTCCACTTCTAGAGTGCCCTTAATTAATGATGCATAACTTGGGACCTCTGGCTAGGCTTTATATTTCACAGAAACATAAAATGGTAAAATATCCAAATTTTGTGCCTAGAGATTTTCTGGAGTTACTGTCTTTAACTTGCAACCTTTTTTTAAAGGGACAGGAGCCAAAAAATTTTCAGAGCTAATTGCTCTAGCATTTGTCAAGAACAAGCTTAGTTGAAAATAGATTTGAAAATCAAAAGAAATTTAAAAACCAAATTTGTTAAATTCCCATACCTGAACTGTTCAGCTTGCTGTGGAGAGGTACTCAGTCCCATGTTGACAGTTGTTTTAAATCTTCATGTGGTCTGCTGAGTGTGATCCTGCCCTGAGTGTTGTGAAAATGTGCCTCCTAAAAGGCAAATGGTGTCCCCGAAGCAAGGTAAAAATGAATGTGCTTAAGTGCCTGAAGTGATAAAGTGAAAAATTGGTTTGTTGAAAGATGACATGTCTTTAGTAAAAGTTGGTTAGTGTATAGGAGTCAAGTATGAGCATTGGAGGTGTTTCCTTGGCTACACCTCCCACAGAGACCCACAGACTCTCACCAGCCCCCACAGAGACCCACAGATACCCAGGGTCTACTGTACTCTTTACCCCACAAGAAAACATGAGCCTCAAAGAACTACTAAAGTACAAAGTCTCCATTAAGTGGGCACTTACTTTCTCATATTTAACATTAATTTTTTTTCAGGGGTTGGAGGCATGGCTCAATTGGTAAAGCATTAGTCAATGAGTAAATGCATCAGGTACAATGATCTCAGATGGAAAGAGAGAAAAAGATGGGGGAAGAAAAAAATTTTATTTCTAGTATTCCTTTAATATGTATTAAGTAGTAAAGATATGTAAAATAATAAGCATTGCATGACCCCACTTGCGTAAACAAAAGACTATGTTATAATGTTTTATAAACATTTAGACCATGTTATAATGTTTTATAAACATTTAGACCATGTTATAACGTTTTATAAACATTTATTGATATATATTTTTTTCTATCATTGAAGAATGTTTAATTTTCCAAAAATGAATTAACAGCCAGATGCTGGTTGCTTGCACTTGTAGTTCTAGCTACTCAGGAGGCTGAGATCTGAGGATCATACTTCAAAAACAGCCTGGACAAGAAAGTCCATAAGACTCTTATCTCCAATTAACTACAAAAAGGCTAGAAGTGGAGTTCTGGCTCAAGTGGTAGATCAACAGTCTTGAGTAAAAAAGCTAAGGGACAGTGCCCAGGCCCTGAGTTCAAGCTCCAGAACCAGCACAAAAATAAAGTAATAATTAATAATTAATTAATAATTAATAATAAAACAAAGCAACATCTATCTCAGTGATGTAAACTTCTCACAGAGCACTAATATTTTCTGGAATTTTAACACCATGAGTAGGATACAGAGGTAAAATAATTTATTCAAGAAGGCCAAACTAGAATATAACTGTTCACAGAATTGGCTGACATACAAGTTTCAATTAAAACTCTCAGGTTCTGTGGAAATCTTCCTGAGTATATTCTTCTGTATCTAACAGAATCACATTTAGGAATTGTTGTTACTCATATTCGAAAGGAAAATAATGTCTTTATTCTGAAGGAAGAGAATCACCTAATGTTGGCTTACCTCTAAATAAATTTCTGTTTAGACAGTAAAATAAGTCCATTTCTAAAGTCCACACTGCTTACTATACAAATACAAGTTGAAAAAAATAAGCTTATAATAGCAAGTTCTCTTCATTAAATAAATAAAAAAAAAAGCCAAGCACCTATACCTGTAATCTGAGCTACTTAGGAGGCTGAGATCTAAGGCTCACAACTTCCAAACTAGCCTGGGTAGAAAAGTCCAGACTTTTATCTACAGTAAACTACTCAGAAAAGGCCAGAAGTGGTGGTGTGGCTCAAGTGGTAGAGTAGTAGCTTTGAGCACAAAGAGGCATAGTACATGAACATTTTTATTGAAAAGTAAGACGTTTTGTGTGTATCTCCTACCATGGCATCTTGGTTTGTTTCTTTTTCTGTTTGTTTGTTTCTATTTTTTATTTTTTTTGTTGGTCGTGGGGCCTGAACTCGGCCTGGGCGCTGTCCCTCAGCTCTTCAGCTGTAGACTAGAGCTCTACCACTTGAGCCTCAGCTCCACTTCCAGCTTTTTCTGCTTATGTGGTGCTGAGGAATCAAACCTAGGGCCTCATGCATGCAAGGCAAGCACTCTACCACTGAGCCACCTTCCCAGCCCCTGGTTTGTTTCTAAAAGGAAAAAATCTAATATTAAGTATGCCCAGCAGTGGCCTGCATATGGTATTGTTTACTTAATACCATCTGACTTCATTGGGTATAATTAGCCAGCCAGTCCTGATTCAGAATACTTGGGGAGCAGTCTCACAAAACAAGGGTGGAGAGGTGCCTTTCATGCAAGGTGGCAGTTGCCATTAATTGGTACCTGTCTGCTCTCTGAATGCACCCAGAAGGCAGAAGCATCTGTCAGTCACAGCAGACTACTTCCTTTTGCCTGCTATACCCTTTCATTCTTTCTCTCCTTGCCCATTCATGAAGAGTTACTTGAAGAAAGCAGATTTAGATTGCCTCTCTATCTCTTAATCTTGTAGCTTAGCATTAAAGGTGGAGATTATCTGCTTTTTTTTCCCACTACCTAAGAAAGTCATGATTGAGCTAAATCTACAAAACAGGAAGCACAACCAGTTTCCCTTTTCATTAAGAAAGAGGAAATGTAATCATCTTCTCCTCCCCACCCACTTCTCATATTTGCTGATTTGGGCTTGATTAAACTTTGCTAGCAGGATTAATATTTTCCTCCAACTTTTCAGTCTGCCTCCACTAATGATATCTCAGCACCACTCTCTTTCTCATTTGGGTTGTAAGATAAAATGAACATTTAAAAAACTCATACTGTACAGGTGGACCTGTTGCAACAATGAGAAGTACAAGTTGTTATGTCGAAAACGAACTTTACAACTTTGGTGGGGGGGGGAGGATTGGGGGGGCAGGAGGAGAATGGGAAGGGATGGGAAGGGGAAACAAAGGAGGAGGCTACAATGCTTGATAAGAAATGTACTCATTATCTTGCCCATGTAATTGTAACCCCTCTGTACAGTATTTTCACAATAAAAAATGAATAAAATTAAAAAAAACTTACACTGTAGTTTTAATAGTAAAAATACGGGGTTACTGCATTTTAAAAAAACAACAAAGCAAATAGACAATGGGGAACACTGAACAAGGAGAGAAACTTTCCCTGCCTCTCTCCCTCGACTCAGTTCAACTCCTGTTGCTTTCTTAGACAGTTTTTAAATCAACCAAAAATTTAGAACCCACCGCATTCCAAATCAAAGCCCAGAAGAAGGGAGGGCCTCACCCAGATCACACCTCTGCCAGTACAGTGTGGGTGGGTGTAGATTGTCCACATCGTCCAGGTGTCAGCTGTGTCCACTAAGTGAGAATGGCCTCGGGGCCCTGTCAGGTCTCCTCCAAGCAGGGCCTTCCTTAAAGTCACTAGTGTCCCCAGCGATGGATGAGGGGTTCCACACACAATCACAGGTCCTTCAGCTGGACTCATGAAAAATATTCCGAGGTTTCTCACAAAAAGGAGTCCCACAAGATACATTTTTTCACAAACATTTAGGATAATAAGGTAGTGAGAAATTGATCACGAATCATTTCCTGCTCCTCATGCAGCAAATGGGAGTTACTGGCTCAAGATGGTAGCTCCTATCTGGTGCTTTTATCCCTTTTGAGGTGGGCCAAATCATCTAGTCATGTCATTTAGCAACTCATCCTTAGACAGTAGTTCAGGCTGGGCTGGACCAGTGAGGTCCACACAAAGCCCGGTGGCCTTCCAGACTTCCTTTTGCCTGCTGCATCCTTTCATTCTTCTTTCCTTGCTCAGTCATGAAGTTACTTGAAGAAAGCAGATTAAAATCCACTCCATCTCCTAATCTTGTAGTTTAGCTTTAAAGCGGAGATAATCTGGGTTTGTTTTTTTCAGTTTACTTCCTTTTTTTGACTCTGAGTCTGGCCCTCCTGATTGATAGTTGTTTAATCTTTTTGTTTCTCCTTCCCCGTTCAGGACAGGGGAGCAGGACAGTCAGAACTAAACTGGCCTTTGTTTTCACCCTTGGCGGCTCCAGGGTCCTCTCACACCTCTGTCCCTAACCCCACCACCAAACAGTGAGTTCCTTCCTGCTCCTTTCTGTCACTCCCTAGGAAGAAGATAAGCCTGTTCTCTATGTGTTCAATGCTGTGACCCAGGAGACAATGCCAGTCTTGGAAGACATTTCTCTTTTGGATAAAAAAGTGTCCGATCTACGGACACTTGTGACTGGGCAATGTGGCCTCCCTGTGAGTGTCTACTGTCTCCGCACCCCACAAGGACTGGAGATGTATGACTGCAACACGCTCAGGGACTACCAGGCGGACCTCGGTACTGCACACCACCCTCCACAGCATAAAATACTATTCTGAAACCGACTTTGTGCACCCTTATCTTAAAATGGTGCCAGTTAGATTAAAGCAATCATTTATATACAGTGCGGGATGAGGTGCCTCACCACACAGACATTTGCCCTAGAGTCAGATTACAATCTCTCTTTAAATGTTGTACTTTCAGGTCTCTGCTGGTAGCTAGCCATCAAAAAGACAAATCCAAATTTGACAAACTCTATATTGAATGTTAACCATATTAGACCATGATTTGAATCTGAAAGAGAGTATTGCATGGGGGGGGGGTAAAAAGATTATTGTTTGGGGAGAGTGAGTCCTGCTGACATTAGCAGGTGAGGCTGCAGCTGAGTCCTGAGTTCTCCCAATTTACCCCAGGGCTTTGCAGGCACACGGGTGAAGCAGGCTTCCTTCCCGTAATTGCTAGTGAGGCAATGATCCATACTTCTCCTGGCTACTGTGTCTGCCTGGCAATATTCCTCACATTGTTTCAAACTGAGGCAGCCAAAACTTTGATATCAATTATTGTCCCCATTTTTGACCAGAGAGAGTGAAGTTGTAAGATCTGTCCCTGGTGTATCTGACTAATTGTGCATGCTTGCTGGAGGTTGACCCGGTCTGGAGAATGATGAAAGCTCAAGCGATGATCGAATTGTCCAGAGAAATGCCAGAAGACAAAACAAAACTGGGAGAAACGCTCATACTGTCCTCAGGTCCTACGCTGTTCAGATCACAATGACATCGTAGAGCTGAAGAATTCAGAAATGGCCTAACCTATCTTTTTTTAAAGCATGGTTTTTGAATGGCTCACTCAAGATGTAGGTTGCATGCTTTAGATATGAAAAAAAATCCCATTTTAAAGTCATGCAGCCAAAAAAAAAAAAAATAGTTCAGGACAAAGCTCTTAGTACAAGCAAAGTCTTTTAATTCCCTTGCAGGGAAAATGTGGAGAGATGGGTTGAGTTAGCAGATTTAAGGTGGGTAGTCTGCCTGTAAAGGTGGGGTGCTGAACACGGTGAGAAGTGCTACAGAGAGCCGTGTAGCAAGGGCCAGACACGGGCCAGAGGCCAGCACTGCCAGGGCTTGGGACGCGCTGACATCAAGGCAAGCAGGCGTCCGTGGAGGCAGACGGTGCGACATGGGGGCTGTTGCGGAGTCAGGAGGGAAGCAGGGACTTTGTTCTTTGGCAGATGATGAAGAACACACTTTCACCAGGCTGGGAAAAAGCCAGACAATCCCCAAACCTTTGATCCAGTGAAAGGTTCTCAGTGAGCTCAGGGAGAACAACCTGACAAAGCAGATGGGGACAGAAAGATTGTAAGGCTTAAAGTGAGAAGTGCGGGGCAAAGGGCTTTCCGGGCGACAGAACATTTAGTAATTCAGTAACTTACTCAGAATCTGTCCAACTAGCCAGGTACATCCAACTAGCAATGTAATCCCAGCTCTCCAGGAAGGGAAGGCAGGATAGGGACTTGGGCTGCATAGAGTAAAAAAGAAAAAAATATGTAGTACATATACATTTTTTTTTGGCCTGGGGCTTGAACTCAGGGCCTGGGCTCTGTCCCTAAGCCTCTCAGTGCTCAAGGCTAGCACTCTACCACTTGATCCACAGCGCCACTTCTGGCTTTTCTGTGTATGTAGTACTGAGGAATCAAACCCAGGGCTTCATGCATTCTAGGCAAGTGCTCTACCACTGAGCCACATTCCCAGCCCACCTATACATTCTTTTCTTTTTTTTTTTGCCAGTCATGGTGCCTAAACTCTGGGCCTGGGCACTGTCCCTCAGCTCCTCAGCTCAAGGCCAGGGCTCTACCACTTGAGCCACAGCGCCACTTCTAGCTTTTTCTACTTATGTGGTGCTGAGGAATCGAACCCAGGGCCTCATGCATGTGAGGCAAGTGCTCTACCACTGAGCCACCTTCCCAGCCCCCACCTATACATTCTTATATAAAATTATATAGGACAGATGTTCATTTTAGCTCCATTTCTAGTTCTTAACTCTGCCCAGGTTTTCCTCTCCTCTGCTTCCCTGCATGCTTATCTGCTTGTTATTCTGTATATGTTTTCCATGTGATGATAAGCAGACACCAATCCTTTCTAGAACAGAGTGAATGAGTGTGTGCCTGTTTTTCACCTTCTGATGCTGGTGACTGGTTTTTACTTCAATGCCTCCTGCTTGTATTCATGACCAGCTAGAGTGCATGGTCCCTTGGAAACTAACCCAGGAGCAGAGAGAGTCCTGCCAGTTCAGATACTGATTTCTGGGCCAGCTCCAGGACAGCTCTGCCAACACTGGGAAACCTACTGTGCCATCTTAATTCCCTTTATTTAGGAGAAAACTGGGGCTTAGAGAGGTGACCTGATCAAGGTCATACTGCCCACAAACAGTGACCAAACCCATAACTGGGTTCTTTTCAATCATTTATATGGCCAAACCAGCAAGCTTTTATTGATGTGCTTTAAGTTCTGATGTTTTACTTTGATTCTTCAGTGTAGGGAGCTCCAAGCCAAGGTAAAGGTTTCCATATTCAGGAAGAATGCAGACATGGGGGAGACGGGAAGCCCCCACCGACAGTGTTGGGACTGTGCTCTGGAACAGGCTGGTGGCTCCCAGGTGCTCTCCAGGCTACACTGTGTATGGTGGATGGGTTTGCAATGGGAAAACAGGTGTAGCTTTGCAAAGCTCAATTTCCTGGGTCCCCTATTTGAAAAGAACCTACAGTTAGGGTAGTTAGGAGACTTGCACAGTGTGGGGTCCTGAGACTTGAGTTTTCCTACTTTTACTGTCCTCTCCGTGAAAAGCTTGGGAAGTATGTCCTGAAGCAACCCGCAGTTTTCAGGAGGTTCCAATAGAACCCCTAAGCTTAAGAAGGAACTTAAGTGTGTGACAAAGAAGGCATTAGAGACCCGAAACCCTGAAAGGCTAAAAGGATTATTCAGTCAAGGGTGATTAGAAATTCTCTGAATATTTAAAAGTTGAGCATTTAAGAGAAAAAAAAACTCTCAATTGCTACCTTTGTTCTTTGAGAAATAAGGACCACTTTACTACAAGTAATTGAATTGCTTGTTATTTGCTTACAATTGCTAGCAAACGGGGAATTGATGTGTCCCTTCTGTGTGTGTGTGTGTGTGTGCGCACGCGTGCGTGTGTCTGTGTCTGTGTGTGCTGGTACTGGGACTTGGAACCAGTTCCTTAAAGTGGAACAAAATCCCAGCTCCAGGGGGGTGCCCTCCTGATGTTAAAGAGGATTAAGCTAGAGGCAGCTGAGAGCCTGGGGGCAGGGATGGGCAGATAGGCGGACGGGAACCCCCATCCCTACATCTGATAGAGGGAAGTTAGCCTGCAATAAGTCTTGCTAGTGGAAGTCTACAGCTGGCAGCTGGAGAGCAGAAGACCCTGTGGGCAATCAGTCTAGCAGGACTGAGGTGGCGGCTGACACTGGAGACGCTGGAACCGTGAAGCAGAAATGTGACCCCTGAGATTAAGGCTCAGAGCGGGAAATTTAAAGATGATTCTTCAGTCCTGAAAACCCAAAGACAGTGTAGGCTGGCGGGGTTCACCACAAGGGGCTCAGGAGGGGCTGGGTCAGACAAGGCAGGTGGGATGCACGGGGGAATGCCAGCTCTCCACCCTGGAAGGACCAGGGCTGCTCTCTGTGCCTGGAGCCCAGAGAGCTCACACAGAGGCTGTGTCGCCCCAGCTATGGGAGAACAGTGAGGCTAGCGCGTTCCATGGCTCATCTGTGATGATTAGGGTGCACAGAAGGGAAATGGCTTTCCCAAGCTAATAGAGGCTCAAGTTTAAACAACAAAATCTCCTTCCAAGGTTACTCCTCCTTGGGCATCTGGCTCATGTCTTGGTTTGGAAAAGCTTTCCTTATCACTAGAAGTGTTGCGGACTGTCAAATCATAGTGTAGACTGAGCTAGAACTACCTTTTTAAAAATACTAATAATATTAGTACATGTAAATTGTACAATGGAGGCTTTATTGTGACACTTGTAGCCTGTAAACTAAACTGCTTCCTTCTCATGATCCATAGGAACAACACTTCGTCTGGATGTCTGGGATGGATGGAAGGAATTTCTGATGGGCTGTCTCCTTGGACAAAAACTCAGAGTCCAACGCTATTTATCAAAAGAAGGACCGG
Organism: Dipodomys ordii; assembly: GCF_000151885.1. Lineage (NCBI taxonomy): Eukaryota > Metazoa > Chordata > Mammalia > Rodentia > Heteromyidae > Dipodomys > Dipodomys ordii. Next base: position 678,199 of record NW_012267340.1, read on the forward strand.
TACTCAAGTAGGGGGATAAAGCAAATGCGGCATTCATGGACTTAACTTCTTGCTAAGGCTCTGTTACAGCTGAAGCTCCACGTGAATGCTGCTGGCCCCAGTTACCCAGATGCTGGCTGGAGTGGGGCTACAGAGTGCATGAAATAGTTAAATAGAGACTGTTTAGTGTGGTTTGGATTTTACACTTTGAACACTTTTGAACATACTTATTTTCAGAATAAGTAGGTCGCCACTCACATTCTATTATTATTATTATTTTGCCAGTCCTGGGGCTTAAACTCAGGGCCTGAACACTATCCCTGAGCTTCTTTTGCTTAAGGGTAGCACTCTACCACTTGAGCCACAGTGCCACTTCTGGCTTTTTCTGTTTATGTGGTGCTGAGGAATCAAACCCAGGGCCTCATGCATGTAAGGCAAGCACTCTACCACTACTTCATAAAGTATGTTTGATGTGGTCTTTATCTGAGTGTTCACAATCTGCCACTGGTGAAGTTGCTCATATGGCTGGTGAAGAGGAGCAGGTGGGTTAGAGGAGGAGCCTACACAGTAAAGCACTCTGGCCAGCTGCTCCCACCTGCCTAAGCTGCATGAACCTTTAGGGTTCAACTCAGTGGTGGTTCAGGACAGTGCCCCTTCCTGAGAGATTCAACTCAATGTTACAAAAGGCCATAAAGTGACAGGTTAGGGGAGCCACTTTTTCAGTCTTAGAAAATGCTCAAATGGTTTACACTAACTTCTGTTTGGATCCTGATCTCATGATCAGGATTCAGACACGTAGCTGTGTTTCAGAAGAATTGAATGCAATCCGAGACCCACACTGCTACATGCACTGTCTTACTTCATGCTGACACCTTATGAGGTGTTGCAGGTGCAGTACAAAGGCCAGTGCAAACCCAAAACAGGGAAAGAGGAGGTGAGAAGTGGAGACAGGAGCAGATGAAGGATGAGTCCTTGGAGGCCAGAGGAGGAGTCTATAAAGTTAAATTTCACCAGGAAGCGACTGGGGGCTGCAAAACAGTAGACAGGCAGCCCCCAGGTTATGGAATACAATGTTCCCTGTGTGCCACGTGGCTCTAACAAGACGGGGGGGGCCAGCACTGGGAAGGTGGGAGGGAAGGGGAAGGTGGGGCGCCAGCACTAGGGAAGGCTGACCAGAGAAGAGGGGTGTAGGGAAGAGCAAGAGGTCAGGTCAAGATACTAGTACTGACAGGGAGAAGCCAGAAAATTCTAAACCATGCGGCATTGCTTGTAGTCATTTCCATTTGCTACTACATATGAGTAAGCAGGACCTGTAAAACTTAACCTTATGTTACCTAAGCCTTTTCTTAAACATGTTAAGGGAAACAAACATGGTGCTGGTTTTTGCGTTGCTGACTTACCAACCCTCCCCCCCCCACACCTGTTTTCCTCATCCAGGTATCAGAGAAGGGTGGCTCTGTACATGGCCGCCTTTCACGGCTACACTGATCTCAGCGAGTGGGCCCTGAAGCAGGGTGCCAGGCCCCACGAGGCAGTTGGTGCTCACCCCTACCGCGCGTGGTGCCATGAAGCCCTTCACGCAGATGTCTCCAGATGCCCGGTGCATGCCGCTGCAGAGACTGGCCAGCTGCTCGTTCTGAAGGCCTTTGTCAACTGCAGCGTTCTGTGTCTCGTATGCAGAGATGCTGGGGGACAAACCCCACTGACCATCGCGGCCAGACACAGGCACAAAGACTGTGTGGTATATTTGCTAAGCAAAATGTGGTCCACGGTGCCTTTTCTGAAAATCGCAGTCCCGATGATGCTTTATATTAAAATAAAGCAATGGATCCTCCGAGCTCAGAATCACAGCCTTCACAAAAGCCAGCTTAGCAGAGCAAGAGGCTTGGGGGCAAAAGTGGGAGACACTGTGATGGTGGATGGCTTTACCACCCCAAAGATGACCTCCAAGAGCTGGCATAAGGCTGGGAACAAGGACTCACAAAGCACCCTGAGCAAGCTCCCACCCCATCAGGGGCAAGCTGCAAGCAGGAAAGCTGGCAATTCTCTGGTGGTTTCACAGAGGAGCTCCAGAGAACAGACCCTCACGTTGCCTCTGCTGGTAGATGCAGATAGGTTCTCTGACATACAAAGACCCCAGCTAGAAAACCAGAAGATAATTACTGCTCCATCTGGGAAACAAGAGGCGCACATAAGAAATACACACCTTCCCCAAGTCCCCCTCCCTCCATTTTCAAGAGTGGGCTGCTCCCACCCGCCCTTGTACTACGCATCGCCACGTGCTGAGGGCCTTCTAAGGTCCTCCTTCGCGTCTTTCTCACAGTACAGTGGGAGGACCCCCCGGGAGAACGCGGTCTACTGCCTAGCTGTGGCAAGGTAATGCTTTCTCCTTTGAGCATGCTGAGTAGACTTTAATACAGCAGGCCCTGGGCAGAGAACGTTTTGTAAAGTCCTCCTAGAACAGCAAAATCAGTTGCTTCAAAGCACCTAATGAAACCCAGCGTCAAAGACCACATCTTGCTGCACATGGCAGTTCATGTGTACAATATGACACTCAGAACACTGAGGCAAGAGGATCACAGGTCCAAGGCCAGCCTGGGTTACATAGCCAGGTCATGTCTCAGGACACCATGTCTAGGACACAGGCTCATGTTTAGGACACAATGGTAGTTGTGTATATTCCCCTTACTCCTCCAGCTCTCTGGAGGAAGAGTCATGAAGAACTGAGCATCACTCTGATCTGTTACTTAGGCTGGGTTTTTGGAGCTAAGAGGAGAATGTTAATTATAGCTCAAAGGAAAAGAAAAACTTAGCCAGGCGCTGGTGGCTCACGTCTGTCATCCTAACTACTCAGGAGGCTGAGATCTAGGATCATGGTTCAAAAAGCCAGCCTGGGCAGGAAAAGCTGTGAAACTCTTACCTCCAATTAACCACCAGAAAAATCCCAAGTGGCGCTGTGGCTTAAGTGGTTGAGTACTGGCCTTGAGCTGAAGAGCAGAGGGACAGTGCTCAGACCCAGAGTTCAAGCCTCATGACCGACAAAAAAAAAAAAAATAAGAAAAATGAATTATGGGAAGAAGCTGTTGAAATGGTCATGGAGGATGGATATTAATGAAAATAGAAGGAGAGAAATGAACAACACTGTTGTTTAAGTAACAGTTTAAGTACAAAGACTGGAGCACATGTACCCTGTAGTGGCAAGGGTGACAAAGAAGGTGAGTTAAGAATGCAGTCCACTGAAGGGGACTTCAGGCACACTTATTTGCACAAGGTAAGTTTAGATCATTCAAATGCATTTCACAGAAAATTCACATTAAACCACAGGACCTGTGCATTGCCAATGAGCTGTATGGATGCCTATATTAGAAAAGCATAGTTGCATGGTTAGCTTTTCTCCCTCAGTATGATGGAAGGGTGAAAGAACAAAGCTAGATTGTCGCTGCCTTTTTGTAATTGGCTGTGTAGTTCAATTCAACTTTAGAGGGCGTTTGTTGCCACCTAGTGGTAAGACGAACCTGGGCTGTAAAACGCAGAATTTTAATACCCCATCTGAGGTTAACAGTAGATGAAAACTATTTATGTTGCAGTGCTTCAGTCTTTGTAATTTATGAGAGATCTGTGGAATGCACAAAAGGAGATCATCTAACTAAGTTAACATATAGAACCAGGCGTGGAGGTACACACCTGTAATACCAGCACTTGGAAGGCTGAGGATTTTATAAGTCCTTCCATAAGTGCCTATATGGTCCAGTGTACTGTGAGGTAGAGTGGAAATATATGAGTTTGTTTCTGAGAATCTAGCCCAGGCCTTGTGCATGCTACAAGCATCTTACCACTGAGTTACATACCTAGCCCCCGGAATTTGTGCTTTAAAGGTGACATATGTATAGTTTCAGATGACAGCGGCCACCAGTGCTTCCTGAGTGGAGTATTTCCTGAGGGAGTGGCATGTGTATAAACAGTAACGCTCCTATGCCACACTCACATCCCCCACAGAGCTTGGTGGATGTGCACGCTTCCATATATCCATGTAAACACCACCCAGGTCAGATGCAAACTGTCTTCTGCACCCCCAGATTTTTCCTCATGTCCCCTGCCACACCCCCTTCCTGGAGACCAAGAGGTAGTTGGGTTGGGCTGGCTTCTCCATGTTTATAAATGCATGTTATCCTCGTCCAGGAAATTGGCTTAATTTAATCCAGTTTATAGTATCTTCCCACAGTTACACTGTATTTGTGCACATATTCCTGAAATTACCTTCTACTATCATTAAAAAAAACTTGTAAAGCAAAAAACCCCACTGGTTGGGTCCCAGTGGCTCAAGCCTGTAATCCTAGCTACTCAGGAAGCTGAGATCTGAAGATCCAGGTTCAAAGCAGACAAATCTAAGATACCCTTCCTTATCTCCCAACAACCAGTGAAAAGCTGGAAGTAGAGCCATAGCTCAAGTTGCAGAGTGCCTGTATCGAGCAGAAAAAGCTAAGCAAGAATACAGAGTCCTAAGTTCAAGCCCCAGTACTGGCACCAAAGAAAAGTTCCTACCATGAGTCTGGGGGTAGGCAGTGATCAGGGAACAAGTGGTACACAGGAATGCCTACGTTTTCACATGACGCCAAGTAGTTTCTGTTTCTAGTTGTAGGTTCTGAATTCTAATGCTGCCTGCAGGAGAAGAGTCATTCCCTAGATAGACCAACAGCAGCAACAAAAGCAAGCCAAACATTCCCTTCCTCTCAGCTATGGACAGAGGTGAGAATGAGCTTCCTTATGAATCATGTCCTTGTCTTGCAGTGCCTTTAAAGAGAAACGCTGGCTTCAGCAGTTAGGAATAGCAAGAGTCCTGGCCAAAAAGAGCATTTCTACGCTGACTACCCAGGAAGGTTTGGCCGTGTGTGAAAGCCATCCACAAATCACGCTTTGAAGTCATGGCAACCCTGGTTTGGGCGAAGACCTGGTGAGATGGAGTCTCCGGCTCTCCCATGAAGACCACCCTCAGCAAGTACGGAGTGTTTGCTGGTGTTTCCTTGGATCCCAAAACTCAGGAGAGATCCTGAGGAAGAACTCACAAGCAACAATGGCAGTTGCTTACCATAGGATAGAGGATGGGGCGTTTATTGTTTGATTTTCTGCTTTTCTGGATTTTTTTCAGTGCTTTGAGGTTTTTAAGTTTTACAAATGTAGAACATAATAAAAAAAACTAGACCTAAGTTTAAAACTTTTACATGAGAAAGTCCTTAGGAGAGTTACAAATGAGGACTGCAGACATCTTTTTAACTTCTGCTGGAAGTCTCTATTAACTTAAATGAAGGTCATGTTTACAGATAATGTATTGGGTGGGTGGTAAATGTAAGGACCAAGGGTCTGACATAGATCTGTGCAAACAACATTGGCCCAATCCAGATGTGGACCACTTTATTTGCAATCAGAAGGTGTCTTCAAGCCCCTTTACAAGGCAGTCTCGGGCCAGATTCCCAAGTCACTGTGCCTGGGTTATTTTGCTCTATTGATGTTTGGGGATTCAATTACATGGCCGCATGTGCCAATGCTAATTTGTTTTATTGCTTACTGTGCATTACTCAATTGTACAGATACAGTATAATCTATCTGTTCAACTAGACGGAGATTTAGATTGTCTTTGGTTTTGAGATACTATGAATGAAGCCCTTAAGAACATTATTGTAAAAGCTTTTGTTTTCCTTTCTTTGGGTAAACAACTAGGAATTACTGGATCATAAGATGAATGCACACTTAACATATAAGAGTGGTCCAAGCATTCTCCGGTGCTTTTCCCATCTCACACTTCCGCTAGCAATACACAAGCGCAGACCTTACCTCATGAGCTTCACTAACGTTCGCTGTCAAGCGCTGTCATTTTAGCCATTCCGTGGTCCTCCTGCTTCAGCGCCCTCAGTGGGATTATGGGTATGTTTTGATGAATAAACGGTTTTAGATTTCAGTACAAGTTACTGTTTTTATCTCCATGCTTTGTTTCCTTTCTTTTTTTTTGTTGGTCATGGGGCTTGAACTCTGGGCCTGGGCGCTGTCCCTTAGCTCTTCAGCTCAAGGCAAGCACTCTACCACTTGAGCCACAGCACCACTTCTGGTTTTCTGGTGGTTCATAGGAGGTGAGAATCTCACGGTCTTTCCTGCCCGGGCTGGCTTTGAACTGCCATCCTCAGATCTCAGCCTCCGAATGGCTAGGATGACAGGCGTGAGCCACCTCACCTGGCCTTTGTTTCCTTTCTATGAATACTTTTTTTGGTGATGTTGGAATTTGAACCCAGGCCCTGGAGCTCACTTGGCTGGCTTTTGGCCGGTCCCCTACCCCTTGAGCCACACCTCCAGCCCTGCTTTCTGCAGGTCATGTTAGAAACGAAGTCTCACAGACTTTGTCCATGGGCTGGCTTTGAACCGAGGTCCTCTGACCTCAGCCCCCGGAATAGCTAGGATTGCAGGTGTGAGCCTCTGGGCTCTGACAATTCCTTACCTACCCTGGACTCGGGAAGGTACCTTTCTACACTTTCTTCTGGAAGCTTCACTGGTTCAGTATCTCTCTGTCTGTCTGTATCTCTCTCTGTCTTTGTGTCTCTCTCCGTCTCTGTCTGTCTCCGTCTCTGTCTTTCTCCGACTCTGTTCTCTGTCTGTCTCTGTTCTGTTTGTCTCCGTCTCTGTCTGTCTGTCTCTGTCTTTCTCCGACTCTGTTCTCTGTCTGTCTCTGTTCTGTTTGTCTCCGTCTCTGTCTGTCTGTCTGTCTCTGTCTTTCTCCGACTCTGTTCTCTGTCTGTCTCTGTTCTGTTTGTCTCCGTCTCTGTCTGTCTGTCTCCGTCTGTCTGTCTCTGTCTGTCTGTCTCTTCTCTGTGTCTGTCTCCGTCTGTCTGTCTCTGTCTGTCTCCGTCTCTGGCTGTCTCCGTCTCTGTCATTCTGTCTCTGACTCTGTTCTCTGTCCTTCTCCGTCTCTGTCTGTCTGTCTCTGTTCTCTGTCTGTCTCTGTTCTCTGTCTCTGTGTCTGTCTCCGTCTCTGTGTCTGTCTCCGTCTCTGTCTGTCTGTCTCCGTCTCTGTCTGTCTCCGTCTCTGTCATTCTCTATCTCCGACTCTGTCTCTGTCTGTCTGTCTCTGTTCTGTCTGTCTGTCTCTGTCTCTCTGCCCCCCCCCCGCCTTTCCTCCCTCCCTACTCCCACTCTTTCCCTCTCTCTTCGGGCCCCGCAGCTGGGTTTGGGGAGCTCCGGGGAGCGCGGGGCCTCCCGCAGTCTCGGGTTGGCAGTGCGGCTCGCAGCCCGCGGCCCTGCGCGGGGCGGGCTGGAGGCCGGGGTCC
>NW_012267340.1:692462-715839 GCF_000151885.1 Dipodomys ordii
CGGGGAGGCCCGGGGCGCCGGGAGGCGCGGGCGCCCGCGCTCACCTTCCCGCTTCCGGCTTGCTTTTCAGTGGTCGCCGAGTTCGGGCGCATCGCCGTGGAGTTCCTGCGGCGGGGGTCGAACCCCAAGGTCTACGATGGCGCCGCCAGTAAGAGGGAGCGGGCTGGACGGGGGGCTGTGCTGCGGGGGGAGCTGGGGGGGGTCAGGCCCGCCGGCGCGGGGGGAGCTGCGGGTGGGGCAGGCCCGCAGGCAGTGCGCGCTGCTGGCCGTTCTCTGGACAGAGAGGGAGTGGCTTTTGAGCCCCGGGGTTTTGCTCCTGTCGCAGGAGGTCACCCTCCGTGGTGATCTTCTGTCAGGCCACAATCCCTCTTGTCCCCCAAGTGGCTGGGGGCCGGGTGGGGTGGGGGTGGAGCATGTCAGCATGTCTTCTAACAGTCTGTTACATCAGGTTCTTCATACTTAAAAAGGCACTGGTGCCCTGAGCCGGTAATCCTGGCTACTCAGGAGGCTGAGATCTGAGGCCTGCCTTGCAGACAAATCCTAGAGACTCTTAACTTCCAGTTAACCAGCAAAAAAGCTGGAAATGGAGCTGTGGCTCAAGGAGTCGAGCACCAGTCATGAACAAAAGAAACTGAGCATCTGAGAGGTCCAGAGTACAAGCTCCAGTACTGGTACAAAATAAGTAAACCTAGTATCATCTGCCTTGCAGGAGTGCTGTGATGCTTAGTAAACTACTGTGTGAAGGCTGTGGCTGGTTGGGCTTGTGGGTAGCTTTCTTTTGCTGAAGTGTGTTTTCCCTGGAGGATGTGGCCTGGGGGTGAAGTCAAGTTCCTCCTCTGCCAGGCTAGAAAAGGAGTGCTGGCTTGGAACTGTGCTTCACTCTGCGTGTTGTCATGGTTCCTAGGAAGGAAATGCTGACAGCATCTGAAGGGGAGAGGAGACTCGCCCAACTTAGTCTCCTTCATTGCAGGGCTTGAAAACACAGGAGTACCTGAAAATGTTTACTTTTAAATGTAGCTTGAGTAACAGGAAAGAGAATACACAAAAATGTGTTCATTTTCACTTCTCTTAGGAAAACTCAATGTGAGTAGTGACACCATCCAGCATGGGGTGGAAGGATTAACATACCTCCTCACAGAGAGTTCAAAGCTTATGGTAAGGGCTTCTGCTGACTGCTTTGATTAACCTGGATTCTGTGTGTGCATGTGTGCGTAGTGGGACCGGAGTTTGAACTCAGGGCTTGGGTGCTTTTAATGTTTAATTGGAGATAAGAGTCTCACTGACTTTCTGGCTAGGTCTTCAGGTCTCAGCCTCCTGAACGGCTAGTATTACATGGGCAGTTAAGTGTTTGCATGTATCACTAAGTCAGATTTTGGAAGAATAGGCTGTGGTTTCCTTTTAACTATAAGAAATCTTGTACGCAAATAAATTATGAGATATCATGTACACCTCTTGTATTTTTTACTCTTTTTCTGAACTTTAAAAGATTGTACAAGGGGGTTACAATTTAATATGTCCCTCTTAAGTGTGTAGTTCTCGAGTGTATTTCAGCATTTACTGGACAAAAATAAATCTTGATACTCTGTTAAACTCAATTTACTTTAGATTTCTGAACTGGATTTCCAAGACTCTGTTTTTGTTCTGGGATTCTCTGAAGAGTTGAACAAATTACTGCTTCAGCTTTATCTGGACAACAGAAAGGAGATCAGAAATATTCTGAGTGAACTGGCGCCGGCGCTGCCCAGCTACCATAGCCTTGAATGGAGATTGGATGTACAGGTACGGCTTTTTTTTTTGGGTCCAGTTGTGGGGCATGAACTCTGGGCCTGGGCGCTGTCCCTCAGCTCTTCAGCTCAAGGCTAGCACTCTACCACTTGAGCCATAGTGCCACTTCCGGCTTTTTTCTTTTTGCTTATGTGGTGCTGAGGAATCGAACCCAGGGCCTCAGGCATGGAAGGCAAGCGCTCTACCACTGAGCCACCTTCCCAGCCCAGGTACGGCTTTTTCAACCTGACATAAGATATCGATTAAGAGTTAGCCATGCTTATTGTATTCTTGACTACCCTAACCAAATTCTGGTTGGAAACTTTGATTTAATGTCCTTTTTCAGATAGTTACAGTAGTTTGTTTCCCTTTGTTTTCAATGTGTTCAGCTATGTCACTTGTGTAGTTTTTAAGAAGTAGGTATTTGGGGTAAGGAGAAAGGTGTGCAGGTTTCCTCTTGCAGTGTAGCACACACAAAGGGAAATAAGCAGTCCCGTGCAGCCCGAAGAGTTGTCAGGGACCAGACAGGACCCATGCCCTCCTCGGCCACGGTGTGTCCTCCTTTAATCCTGCCTTCCAGTGCATAGACCTGCCGGCCTTGTACCTCCCTGCGGGTGCGCACACACGCACGCTCACGTACACACGCACGCTCGCTCACACACGCACGCACACACACACAGTACACACGCAGTGATCCTGTACATGCTCTGTGCGGGTGAAGTTTGAGAGTACTTGTCTAACCCTGCATTCATCCCCAGCACCATAAATACAGATACTTCATGTCTTCCCCTCACATTATTTTTGTGAGATTCATCTTTTAGCTTATTTTTTTTCAAGTTTTTTGTTTTTTTTTGGGTCCGGTCGTGGGGCCTGAACTCTGGGCCTGGGCGCTGTCCCTCAGCTCTTCAGCTCAAGGCTAGCGCTCTACCACATGAGCCACAGCGCCACTTCCGGCTTTTTTCTTTTTGCTTATGTGGTGTTGAGGAATCGAACCCAGGGCCTCGAGCATGCAAGGCAAACGCTCTACCACTGAGCCACCTTCCCAGCCCTATTTTTTTCAAGTTTTATCAAGGATTTATTTTAGTAAAAAACAGTTCAAGTAGGGAGAAGCAGAAGAAACATTTCTTGCTTCTTGTATAGAAAATGTAGTTAAAGACTCACTTTGAGGTTGAGTGCCAGTGGCTCACACCTGTAATCCTGGCTACTCTGGAGGTTGAGATCTGAGAAACGCAGATAGCCAGAGCAAGAAAGTCCATGTAACTCTTACCTCCAACTAACCAACAAAAGGCTAGAAGTAGAGCTGTGGCTCAATTGGTAGACCACCAGCCTTGAGCAAAAATATCAGGGGACAGGGCCCAGGCCCTGAGTTCAAGCCCCAGGATCAGGATTAGCACAAAAAAAATATTTCTCTATTTTTTAAAGCCATAAATAAGAGAAAGAACCAGGCATAGAAACTTGCGCCACAAGTCCCAATTGCATGGGAGTCTGAGACAGTATCTCTTGAGGCCAGGAGCTCGAGACCAGTCTACTTATATATGTACAAAAAGACATATATATATATCATAAACACATAAAAGCATAGATGCATTTATGCAGAGTCTGAGGTCTTTGCCACACCATCAGCATTGCAAGTGAGGCCCAGCCCTGACACTGGGCCTCAGGAATTTGTTGTGCACCCTGGGTACTGGCTTCTTTGTTGCATGAGTGTTGCTAAATAGCTTCCTCCAGTTTGGATTGGCTTTAAGGAAGAAAATATATTAATGCAGCCTTAGACTAATTAGTCTTGTCTCTATGGTTTGTGTCTTTTGTACCACGTTTAAGAAAGTTTTCCAAACCATAGGCATCATTTGTATTCTTATTTTTCTCTAGAGAGTTTAAGGTTTGCTTTTCATTTTGAAGCTTGTCACCTTATGTTCTGAGTTTTGTATGAGCTGTTAAGGCAGTGTTCACTTGTTACTGTGCTTTTTCCATGGACAATCCAGCTTGCCAGCAGAAGCCTCAGGCAGCAAATTAAGCCATCAGTGACCCTGAAGCTGCACCTGGATCAGAACGGAGGCCACAGCACCAGAATCGTGCAGACGGACCCGGCCACCCTGCTTCATCTGGTCCAGCAGCTGGAGCAAGCATTGGCAGAGATGAAAACCAGCCACTGTAGGAGGGTCATCCGCAACATCAAGTAGCAGGTTCAGCGTTGTTCCGCGTCCGGGGTCTGCCTTGAAGGCCGGGGTCTTGTTGAGCAATGGCCACTCATGTACTGCCTGTTTCCAGGGGCCGTTTTTCAAGAGCAGTTTCTTGTTGAGTGATGGCGATGAGCATATCCCTGGATTTCTTCTTCTGTTCTACACTGAGGCTATGGTCAGAACTGACCTTAAGTTCCTTCCCTGGTGCTACATACGGACAGCTTCCGGTCAGATGGAAATTCTTTTGTATTTTAAATGTGTAAATATAGTTGAAGCAGCCATCTTCTACACATGAGTATTCTGGTTTCAGTGTGTTTTTGTGTCTGCTTACCATTACAATTTTCTCCTTGTTGATCAAGCTTTGAAAACAAAATTCACAGTTTAATACTATTTAGGAGTTTAGTGTTTTGGGATTTTAAAAGCACCCTACATATTTACTAGCATAGAATCATTTAAAAGAAAACATAATTTTTCTAACAATATGCCTCCACTATTGGCAGCCTGTGCAGCTTTGTATGTGATGACAAAGTAGTATTTTCCATCCAGATTGTGATGGCTAATTCACTTCAGTAATACTCCAGTTTGCGCAGTCATGTACTACATTTTTGAAGGATAATTTTCTTGATACCCAGGGCAACTAAAAGACAATATCATTTGCATCTTTAAATTCCAAACACAGACACTTGATTATTCAGGTATGAATTGCAGTCACTGTTTGAAGGGCATCTTTATTATGATACAAACAAATATTGTTTCTTCCTTGCAAACTTGATTTCTTTTTGCCTGTACTGAGACTTGAACACTTGGTCGGATTGCTTGCTTTTCTGGTACTTTGCCATAATTAAGCCATATTTCCAGCCAGGCTTTTTTGCCAGTTATTTACATATATACTTACATCTATAGGTACACACATATATGTACACATACATACATCTAGTATTTTGTGTATGTTTATGGGTGTACGTGTATGTGTATATATATATATATAATATATATATATGAGTGAGTGTGTGTGTGTGAGTGAGTGTGTGTGAGTGTGTGTGTGTACTTCGGGTACATGAGGTTCCCACCGCATGACCCTTCAGGCTCAGCCTCCTGGCTGCTGTGCAGGCACCACTACTAACTTGTTTTTTATTTTAACAATTCCTTTCTACCAGAACTCAAACAGCTGTACATGCTAGCCACAAGCCCATGAATGGTGTGTACAATAACGGAGAGCTATAGGATTTGGTACTATCAAGGTTTGAACTTGAGTCATCTCACTTGGTATCATCACACCACACCTCCACCTTTTTTGGTTATTTTGCTTTTTTTTGGGGGGGGGGGCCCAGTAGTGGGGCCTGAGCTCTGGGCCTGAGGGCTGTCCCTCAGCTCTTCAGCTCAAGGCTAGCACTCTACCACTTGAGCCACAGCGCCACTTCCAGCTTTTTTCTTTTTGCTTATGTGGTGCTGAGGAATCAAACCCAGGGCCTCAGGCATGCAAGGCAAGCGCTCTACCACTGAGCCAACATCCCAGCCCATGCTTTTTTTTTTGTCAGTTATAGGGCTTGAACTCCGCACTGTCCCTCAGCTTTTCAGCTCAAAACTAGCGCTCTACCACGTGAGCCACAGTGCTTCCAGTTTTCTGAGTGGTTTATTAGCGATAAAAGTGTCACTGACTTTCCTGCCCGGGCTGGCTTTGAATCGCAATCCTCAGATCTTAGCCTCCTGAGTAGCTAGGATGACAGGCGTGAGCCACCAGTGCCTAACCCCAAGTTAGCATTTTCTAAGTTGGAGTGTTCTGTTGTGGAGTGTGCATTGGTGCCATTACTGCATCACAGTACCCTTGAGCACACACGCTTTCCTCTCCTGAGCTTCACTCACTACTCTTCAGTGGCCAACAAACTACTCTTTGGTTTTCCTTCATTGCCAGTCTGCTCGGCAACCCAAACTCAAAGTATTTTTGCCTCTTCCCATTAACCGTGTATGGTCTTTTGCCTCATTTGTTTTTTCTTTCCTACATGGACCTGTAATCCAGTTATGTGTAGCATTGTATGGGGAGAACAAAAAAAAAAACAAATTTTGAACCTTTTCCTAGCTCCTTTGACATCACCCAGATTGAATTTTGTTAAATATTTATTAAGTGCTGGGAGTGTTCACCGTTGTTGTTGTGTGTCGAGCAAAGGATAAAGTCCTAATCTTCTCAGTTTAGTGTGTGCTCAGGTCATTCCATCCTGTTTAATCCATAAGCTCATTAGGATGGAAAGAATCCAACAGCTGGGGCGGGGGTGAAGAAGGGGCTCCTATGGTTGGTATCTGCTTTCCTTAGGCTGCAGGAAAGACTCTCCTGAGAGGTGTTAGTCTGAAAAGGGGCTCCTTCGGGAGCTGCCTGGAAACCCCAGGGTGCCGGGTGGAGCTGAGCTCAGGGCACAGCACGGTGGGGGAGGGGCACTCAGGCCCAGAGAGGTGGCAGGATGTACCCCCCACCACCCAGGTGGGGCTCCCCGGGGCACCCACAGTGTGCGCGGAGAAGCAAGTGGAATTCTTTTTCACCTGCGTGCCGGTGTTCAAGGAGAAGCAGATGCCTGTGGTTTTCAGAGGAATGTGCTTAGTTCCCAGAACTGGCAGTTAACTCAAAGACTAAAAACACAGATTAAAATTCAAAGAATGAGGAAAAGGGAATACAGGGAAATCTGAGTTTCAGCAGGGAAAGTATAGATGGCGAGGATAGGATTTTCTGGCATGGTTTGAAGAACCGTGTCTAACACATGAATATACCTAGCCCAAGAGACTTAAGTGAGTTGAAGGCTGAAAGTTAACTAAAAACAAAAAGTTTTTTTTTTTTTTTTTTTTTTGCCATTTTGACTCTGCTCTTCGAGAAGGCAGAAATGACTTATCATTGATCATGAGCAGTGGAATGAAAGTCTTTTGTGAAAACCCGTCTGCTTGCTAGAGTTTAGCTATTGTATATTCCATCCTGGATATTTTTGCTTCCACTCTGCAGTTCTTAAACCCTTGGAGTCATTTCGTGTGAAATCTCTTGCTGAGCCTTGCCTTAAAAAGTTGTTTTTATTGAGCTGGTGATATGACTTAGTGTTAAGAGCACCTGTCTAGCAAGTGAGAAACGCTGATTTCAAACCCCAGTACCTGGGGGCTAGGAGGACACAATTAGATGGCAATGGTAGCTCACATCTGTAATCCTAGCTACTTAGGAGGTTGAAACATGGAAGATCTTGGTTCAAAGCCAACCTGGGCAGAAAGGTCTGCCAGACTTTGTCTCCAGTTAACCAGCAAAAAATCTGGTCTGGGGCCATGACTCAAGAATTGGAGCCACCAGCTAGTAAGCCTAGTGAAAGCCTAAGGCCCTGAGTTCAAATCCCCTCTCCTCCCAAAAGTGAAGTTAGAGGAACTGTGGATAAACTTAGCTAAAGTCAGTCCACGAAAGAAAGGCTATTTGTATATCCTTTTACTTGAAGGTCAAAGATTTCTTACCAAGATGAGATGTTGTGTGGATGTTCAGAAAAGACAGGGAAGCCTGTATTTACTTCATCTACTTCCTTAACTTGGAAAGGTAAAAACCGTTTTGAGAACAGAGCAGTTGCTTTTGTTGAAGTTTACTCTGCAGTCTTGCGTTTCTTGGTGGTTGGTACTGAGGTTTGAACTCAGGACCTTGTACCTGCTAGGCTGTTGCTCTGCTACTTGATCCTTCTCGCCCTTGTTTTTGCTGTTATTGTCTTGAAGTTCAGTCATCTGATGGCTTCACTGAAACTCTTTTGCTTTGCTCTCTTAAGGGAGTATCGAGAGACAGCTTTCTCTTTTTAACGAGCCGGTGGCTCATTGGACATTGTGCCTTTAGGTTCAGTTCAGGGGGAGCCTTGATCCTTTTGTTCTGTTTCAGTTTGCTGGTAGAAATAAAACAAATACCATCACATAAATATCAAATGCTGCAGTGTACCTGCCAGGGAGTGGACATGCGTGCATGTCCTGCACTGCCAGGATATCTTGGTGTCCCACCTTAGTCTCCCATTTCAACAAGGATTTCACCCCCCTCACTTCTCCCTCCCTCCTCCCCCAGCAGGGCGGGGCGGGGGGGGGCCGGGAATCTCCCTCCCTGGCCTCCAGCCTGTGCTCCTTCTGCTGCCTGAACTCCTCCTGCTCCTCCCCCCCTGCTCCCCCAGTGGGACGGCACCCCCCACCCTCTCCAGCATCCTGACACTTCTGAGGCTTCTACTTAGCCATCTTCCTTATCATAAAGATGCAAGCATTTCCCATCTGACTCGTCCTCACATCCCCGATTCACACCCCGCTCCTGATAACCATTCTGATGACTTGTTCCAAAAGCACCTTTCCACAGAGTCTCTGGCTTTGCATCTCCGTCCTCACCTTACGAGCTATCTCAGCAGCATTTGCTGTGCTTAATTGCTTAAATGTATACTTTTCCTCAGCCATTTCTGGGGGAAGGGGGTCTTTCCCCCTCCCTTTGTGGTCATTCTTCATTTTGCGTTCTGTATCTAACACCATATTCTCATTTTCCTTTGTAGGATTCTCTCGTGTTTCCCAGAGTCTTGTCCTAAGCCATTTTTCTTCGCAGACTTGTGCCTGGTAGTATGGTTTGTTCCACAGTGTCCCCATCAGTTTTCTGATCATGTCAACTGTGGGTCTCTGGTCCATACGGCCACCCGGGTTGACATGTATGTAGCCATCTGCCAAATGCTGCACATAATACTCGAGGTGAGTACAGTTGTTCTACAGACTTGAGCTTCTTTTTGTGCCCTGTGTTGAGGAGCTGTGGGGTCTTACCGCGTGGTTGCTGGGCCCAGGGCTGTGCCGCTCTTGGTTTCTCTGTCTACTCACCACCTATGGTGGTGGTTTCCCAGTCCCCATGTCCTCGGGTCCTGTGCTTGTTGCCTTGGCGTTCTCTTGCCTGGTACCTGTGCGACGTCCAGTCGTCCCGTCTGCCCTCTCCCCTCATAAGCAGCCCCATCTTCCCAGACCCCAGTACGTTCCTCACCCATGGTCAGGATTATATCCACAGAGAAGACCCATGCTCCGGCTGCTCAAGACTCTGAGTCCAGATGTCTTTATGTGGCTCAGGTCTGGCCCCGGCCTCCACATGCTGCCTCCTCTCTGGAGAGGCCTCCCTCCAGCCTCCCACTCCTGATGACCCACTCTGTGTGGCTCACTCATCTGCCCACAGCCACAGCCCCTTCCCTGCGCACGCACGCTGCCATCCTTGTCAGGGATCCGCCAGGCTTGACTGAATACTAGACTGGTTTTCTGTTTCCCTTGCAAGTCACTCTCTTGCTATGAAAGGAAGACGGGGAGGAGAAGGGAGGGTGGGGTGAAATGTGGAGGCCACAGTCTTGTGCATTAGACGCCGTTCTGCACTGACCTCAGACTGCGTCAGCCTTTCTTTAGCCTAAGAACACCGTTTGGTCTGCGGGGCCCACTCAGCTGGAAGGCCCACTGGCCAGGGTTCTCGGTTCAAGCCGCTCATTTGCGATTCTGAGGGGCTTGGGAGTGTTTTGATTCCCAATCCCAGCTTTGTGGATTCTGGGATCTATGAAGTCTCTCCATGTGCTTGTAATGTACAGTGTAAAGTTAAGAACAGGCAATTTTACAGCCTCCTCCTCTACCTCTGTGTCTTGCTTTACGGACTCATGTTGAAGTCTACCGGAGAATGAGAAATTCAGATCATCGCAACTCAGTGGCTCCCTGATTTGCTCATTAGTGCCTTCAACTACAACTGAAAATGGCTAAGACGATTAGAATCCCTTGGTGGGGTAGCTGTGGGGCCCAAAGGCGAGCTTAGTCCTCTGACTTTCTGACTTTGGTTGGTGGCCCCGAATCTTTCTCTTGCTTGCCTTTGTGGTTGATGGCTCTTAATCATGGCCCTGCTAAAGGCTGGCGGCTGCTGGGGAAAGGTGGAGAAGAGCCTGGTTTTGTCTGTTTTGTGAGCTCCCCAGGTGCTGTCTGATTGAGCTGCGTTAGGTCACAGACCATAGGCTGATTTGTTAGATTCTCCTGAGATAAGAGTAAGGTCCTGGGCTGGGAAGGTGGCTCAGTGGTAGAGCGCTTGCCTTGCATGCATGAGGCCCTGGGTTCGATTCCTCAGCACCACATAAGAAGGAAATAAAAAGCCGGAAGTGGCGCTGTGGCTCAAGTGGTAGAGCGCTAGCCTTGAGCTGAAGAGCTGAGGGACAGCACCCAGGCCCAGAGTTCAGGCCCCACGACCAGACCCTCCCCCCCAAAAAAAAGAGTAAGGTCCTCTTCCCAGAAAGCTTTGTGGCCCCCAGATGATGGCGGGAAATGCTGGAACTGCCCGTGTCTGTCACTTCAGCAGTCTAGCAGCCAAATTGGTGACAATGCTGCTCCCAAACTGTGTGGCCACCCGTTAGGCGCACGAGATGGTCCCCGTGGCCCAGGTGTGTTTCTCCACCAGTCCCCACGGCAGTCACTAGTAACAAGCTAGATGTAATTGCATTCAACCCAAAACTGTGCCGTAAGAAAGAAATGGAAAACAGAATTTGATTTCCATCCCACCAACGGATGGCTTTTGTTCCGTGATTCCATAAACAATGTTTCTTGCCTCATTTTGAAAGACAAAAAAAACAAAAAACGTCTGGACCCTCCAGAGAGACTGTTTTATAGATAGCTCCTCTCCTGGGTTGGGCTGGGCTTTTACTGTTCATAGTTTTAAGTATGAAAGCAATAGCATTTACATTTCTCAAAAGTAACTATTGAATTACAATATTGGCTGTGCCTTTTAATTACACATACTAAGGAAAACACCAAAAACACACAAATTCCCCTAAAATCCCTCTCTCAACCTATCCCCGGGGACAGCCAGTCTCCTTTGTTGAGAATTCGCTGCGTGGATCTGCGCTCCACAAATACCCTTCTGATTACAATTTGGCATTGCATGAAAAGTCTCCCACAGACAGAAAATGTGCTAACCAGCAGACATGGATTTGAGTCCTGCTTGCAGTTATGTTTCTCCTTGCAAGTTAGTTAATTGGCATCCATCGGCCCTCAGAGTCCCCGTGGGTCTGTGTGTGCCGACATTTAAGTTTATGAGTTAGTCAAGCTGAAGACCAGATTCTAGAACAAGGCTTCGTCGGGGATCTTGCTGGGCTGG
Source organism: Dipodomys ordii (assembly GCF_000151885.1). Taxonomy (NCBI): domain Eukaryota; kingdom Metazoa; phylum Chordata; class Mammalia; order Rodentia; family Heteromyidae; genus Dipodomys; species Dipodomys ordii. Next base: position 703,524 of record NW_012267340.1, read on the forward strand.
AGAGCCTGTCACTCATGTAGCCTTTGCCATCTCTCCTCACCAAATTGCTGGTAAATAGCCCAGCAGGATTCCTTTACCATCCAGAAATGCAGAGCCTCAGTCCTTTGGGTATTTACCCAGCAGGGTGCCCATGGCCTGCCGCCGCAGCCCATGAATGGTGCACCACCCAGGTGCTGGCCAGGCCGCAGGGCCCGCAGGAGAGGAATGCTTGTGGTAAGGACCAGCTCAGTAGCTAGAATCTGAGTTTGGAGTAAATGACTCCAGAACATAAAATCGCTATGTAGCGCAGGCTGGCCTCAAACTTGCTACTCTCCTGCCGCAGTCTTATGAGTGCCGGTGTTACAGGAATGCACCACCATACCCGCTCACTCACCGTTCCTGAGTACAAAATTTATTATAAAGCGGGCACAATTATGCTAGTGTGTTGATGGCATAAAGACTGACCCATAGACTAGAGGAATAGAATAGAAAACGTAGAAACAAACCCCTACCTATGTGGCCAGATAAATCTTTATAAGGAAGACAAATCATTCTATGTGGAAAGGATGGTCTTTGCAGCATCTGCTGCTGGGGAGGACATCCCACTGCACAACAGTGAAGTGCGCCCTCCCCCAGTGCCACCCACAAAGCTCAACCTGACACGCTTCCTGAACGCAGCACCTAAAACAGGACGGCGCATCACAGCCTCGGGTCTGCCAGTGGTCTCTGGTCGCATCAAAGGCGTAGCTAACAAAACAGACAAATAACACATAATCTAAAATTTTGGGGGAAAAAAAAGCCCAGCTGAACTGGACTTCAGGAGAATTTTAGCACTCTGTATGAAAAGAGGCTGTCAGCAAAATGAAGAGGCAGCCTGTAGAGTGCGGATCTAGTTCATGTACGAGAATATATTTTAAATAAGGAGAACCTGGAGGGAGCGCCTGAAAATCAATGACAGTTCAAAAGTGAACAGAGGCTGGACATCTTCCCTAAGAAGTATGCAGATGGCCAGTAGCACTGGGAAGCCCTCGGTGTCCACTCAGCATTAGGTAAATTAAAACTCTCTGAAGTGACGCTCTGAAGGAGGTGGAGCCCGGAAGACCTGTTTCTGGAGGATGTGAGCCATTCTCAGGACGTCACCCGCGCCTCTCAGGACACTGGCTCAGCCTCGCAAGGCCTGAACGACTCCCCAGCTCAGCTGTGGCTGTCACCCTGTCCTTTGCCCATGGACACCAGGGGGCGTACGCTAAGTCCCAGATCCTTCGCTGGAGCATGTAGGGGATTTTCTCAACTGGACTTGCAAACTTGCTCAGCATCTTGAAGAGCTTGAGAGGACAGTTGGACACTGCTTTCTGATCTTCAGAAGCCCTCACTAGCAAGCACACCACACACCCGAGAGGAAGGAATGCTTGCACAGGACCCCCCCCCCCCCCATCCATCCTCACATTCCAAGGAGCTGTGGCTCTTGCTAAGCAGGAAGGCAGACCTGCCTCCTGCCTCGCTGGGCAGGGCTCATGTGTGCCAAGGTGCCGCTGCAGATCAAAACACCTGAGGTATGTAGAAGAGAGCGCAGCACTTTCGCTTTGTCTTAGAATTGGCACAGGTAATCCTAATGGTTCCTGTGGGACAGGGGCTTTGTTAAACACAACCTCATTATTTATTTCTTGTCCTGGTCCTGGAGCTTGGTACAGTAAGAAAAGAAGACACAAAGTGCAACTCTGACCCTGAGTTACTTCCTCGTCTGCTCTTTACGGGGCTCAGAAGTTGAGTTCTCTGTGTCCTAGTTGCTTCCTTTGCTAGAAGGAATGTTTCATAAACGTTCTGCGGCTGTGAATCCATCTAATCTTTGCAATAATCCACGTGATCAGAGCTGTCATTAACACTGCTTTCCACAACTGGCAAGTGGTCAGATTTGACCCCAGCCGTGTGGCTTGACTGGCAGGGCTGGGTCCTCCCGGGCACTGCGTCCCCCGGACGTTGGGAGGAAGCCCTCCCGGCATGGCACCCAGCCCAGGCATGACTTCCCCCAGGTCATTCTGGACCTGGCTGAGTATCCAGCCCAGGTGGACGCGGTATCCGGACAGCCTTGCTCTCCCGCCAGAACCAGTCAGACTCTGTCTTCAAGGAATGTGTTCAAGGAAACGATACAAGCTGCCAGTTGGGAAGATGAACTAGAACGGAAGGTCTGGCATTGTTGGCTACTGGGAGTCAAATGTGGGCAGAGTCCACGGAGGAAGGAGAGGAGGAGGGCTGGGGCCCCTTGAGGAAACTGAGAGAGAGAAGCTTGTGACCCCCGAGTCTGAGGCCAGCCTGTCTCGGTGACGTGGCTGTGGGGTCTCGGCCCAGCAAGGCCGTGGCTGAGCCTTGGTCCCTGAGAACTTCCCCTCAGACCCTCACGGGCATACACACAGGCCAGCAGGCAGGGTACTGTGAGAAGAGATGGCTTAACTCAGGTCTTTCTAAGCTCCCTGGAAGGCCCCACCCTCTCTTCATTCCTGAAGCAGACTCAGGGCCACACTGGGCAGGAGGAGTTTGTCTTCATCTCTGAGGGCACTCCTTTGTTAACTAACTGCTGATCAGGAGGTTGGGAAGTCTGTGGGCAGTCCACCTACTGTCACTGACACTGAACGTGGAAGCTTCCAGAATCCTGTCCTGACCCGGGAGCCGAGGACACTAAGGATAGCTGGAGGCAGGGGCAGCCATCAAAGGCGGCTTGCTTTCTTGGCTCTCTACCTAGACTGTGAGCCAGTGCAGACCGCCCAGCTCCCCGCCCAGCCCCCCCACCCGGCCCTCCCCTGGCCTTTCATCCTGGGCTCTGACTGCTGGCTTCTCCAGGCTTTTCCATTTGCATAAGCAATGCACACAATGCAGAGTTCCTGCAATTTTAAAGACAGCTGGCCCTCACATCTTGGAAGCTGATGTCAGGAAACATCTGGAAGAGGACTAAAGTTACTGCAGGCCTGACCTAGAACAATGGAAGCAAGTTAATACGGAAAATTCAGTATAGGGGCTTGTGCAATAAAAATGGCCTGCCAGGCCAGCTTTTAAAAAGGCTTGTGCAGAATCCTGTTGTACCACTGAGCAGTTGGATACAAGTCCAGCTAAAACTGAAGCATTGCCACTTTCCTTTGGATCTTTGCCGTAAGCTTCCCCCCTCCCCTCTCTCTCACGCATGGGTGCATGCACGCATGCTCTCTCTCTCTCTCTCTCTCACACACACACAATTTTTCTACCTCTACCATTGAGCTCTGTCCCTAGCCCCGAGTCTTTTCTTTCCTTAAAAGTTTCTCTAGGTTTCCTGCCAGCCAACCAAACTAGGCTTCTGAGAAAAATCATGGACTTGCCTTGTGTTTTGTAAGAACATTTGGCCAGTTGCCTTTCTTTGCCCTGTTCTCTCTAGAAAAGACAGAGTTCTCATACATGTGTACAAAGCCAGTGCAAAGTTGGTTGAACCGCACAAACATGTGCTTAAACCATTTAAGTCTGAACATTATTTTTCAGGTTTTTAAAAATGAGCTTCAGAGCCAGTTGGGTAGTTTATGCCTATAATCCTAGCTGCTCAGGAGGCTGAGATCTGGGGATCAAGGTTTGAAACCAGCTAAGGCAGGAAAGTCTGTGAGACTCTTATCTCCAATTAACCACTAAAACGCTGGAAGTGGTGCAGTGACTCCAAGTGGTAGAATACTAGCCTTGAGTAGAAAGTTCAGGGCCAACACCCAGGTCCTGGGTTCAAGCCCCATGACCCCATCCCCCCAAAAAAAATAGGTTTTAGAGTTTGAATTTTAGTTCTCTTCTTAACCAATTATGTATAAATGTTTCTGTTTGGGTATATTACTTAGTATTTCTTGAACTAACTGCAAGATTGTGGTAGTTATTTCTACCTACTTTAATTGGCTAATTGGCCCTAGAAATGCCTAGTGAGCTGCCCATGGCATCCACCATCATTGCAATTTGTTGATATCCAGGGATTAGGAAGCAGTCTCCACTGTCATCGGTTTCTCAGTCCAACTCAAACACATTGAGCCTTTGGTTTCAATTCCCTGTCCTATAAATGTGGGTTTGGAATTAGACTTTCTCTCCAAGCATTGCCCACTGCAGCGATCTATCTACTGTTTCCCTTTAGTTTCTGGAAACTGCCGTGGAATCTTGTCTCCTGGGTGGATTCACAATTGCCACCTCCTTCCGACCGGGACTTGCATTCCTTGACAACTGCTTTGTTCGAGAGAAGCAACTCAAAGTGGGAAGGATTCGTCTCGGCTCAGGGTTTGAGGAGTTTTTGGTCCTGGGTCATCTTGGCTCTGTTGTTTGGGGCTTGCGGTGAACAGAGCATCGTGGTGGAGAGGGCGTGGAGGTGTCCGCAAGGGGGTGGGAAGCAGACAGACCGTTAGACCCTTGACCCGCCGTGTCACCACCCCACAGTGTACTTCCTCCAGACGCCGTGGGTCCCCACCACCTCCCTCGTGAGTCCACCAGAAGCCCTTCCACTTTGGGTGCGAGTCCTCAGGACCCGCCACGCCCCGTGAGCGGCCGCGAGGCCCCCAAGCCTGCCACGCAGGAGCCTCTGAGCGCTCACACAGCACCCAAGTTCTGGCTTTTGAGAGCTGTGCCACGCTTCCTGCAGACATGGCTTCCTCCGGTTACGGAGCTGTAGCTTGAGGAAGGTGCGGCTCAGCTGTGCACCAGACGTCTCCCTTTCCCAGGACCACCAGCTCCCACGGTCCAGCTTCTCAACTACGGAACGTCTTTTGCTATCATTATCCCCTCCCCTCTTAATTTCTTTAAATCACTTTACTTTTTTTTCTTTTTTGTCAGTCCTGGGGCTTGAACTCTGGGCCTGGGCGCTGTCCCTCAGCTCTTCAGCTCAAGGCGAGCACTCTACCACTTGAGCTACAGCGCCACTTCCAGCTTTCTGGTGGTTCATTGGAGATAAGAGTCTCACAGACTTTCCTGCCCAGGGTGGCTTTGAACCATGATCCTCAGATCTCAGCCTCCTGAGTAGCTGGGATTATAGGTGTGAGCCACCAGCACCTGGCTACTTTACTTTTGTTTTAATGGAGGTTTGGAGATCTTAAAGAAAAACCAATTTTATGTAATCACTTAATCTCAGTACAAATTGTTTAAAAAATTATTCAATAAGGTCTTTAAGAATTTAAAAGAGAGTGAGGGAAGGGAAGACACGGTATGAAAGGAAATGTACTCATTACCTGACTCGTAGCTGTAATCCCTTGTCACCTTTAGAAGATCACCTTTATAATAACAATAACCATTCCAAAAAGAATTTTAATGATTTATTCCGAAAACTTAGTTTCTCTGTGCCAGAGCCCAGAGCCCTCTGATGACATAAACTCATGACTCTTGGAATGATTCCGGAAAGGGGTCATTAGTTTCGAGCTGGTTTTTTACTCTTTTGGCCGACATAACTGCTGCGTGTTGTCGTAAATGTTTCTGTTTGTTGGCCAAACCCTCCTGGGTTGTTTGTCACCTTTTATGTGGACGTGGACGTAAACAACATGTGTGGGCCAGATGGGGTCCCTGTGACACATGCCTTCCCCACCGCAGGCTTCCCGGCACCAGCGCCGGGCCGCCAGCCCCCACGCTGGCCGGCTCCTTCCAGCCTGCGTACTGGTGATGACAGAGAGACAGGCACATGGACAGACAGAAAGACAGACAGTGTCAGAGTTCTCTGGGTGACTGAAGTCATCTACAAGGAGAAAGCTGACCGTCCTTCATTCTGCAGTGAGACGTGGGTCGATTTGTACATTTGGAGGGGTGGAGATGGGGTTGTGGAGTACGTCGTGATTGTCAAGGACCTAGACTGCTGGCAAATGTTAGCACGTATGTTTTTCATCTAAATTTTCTTTTTTGGGGGGCGGGGGAGCTCCTAAGGGAGGAGTCCTGTAAGCAACAGGACGGACAGCCTGAACAGCCGTCTGAGAGGGGTCTCCCATCAGCTTGCCGCACCAAGACCATGTCTCTCACATGCGTGAACACAGAGAGTGTCCTGCGCACGTCAAGATGCAAAGCACGGGTTGGTTCTTGCTGGCACCTGGCAAGCCTGTCCATCCGGGGACCCAAACGTGCCCAGAAGCCCCTGCCATCACCGCCGGCCAGTGCGGTGGCTGAGGCGGGCTTTTGCGGGCTGGCGTTGTGCATGCAACTCTGGTTGGTAGAGCTGCCGAGTTGAAGCCCCGTGGCCCTGAGTGTTTGGAGGAGAGTCGGTGTGGGCTGAGGTGGGATGGGAACTAATCTCACGTGCAGAGCTTTTGCGGTGCTGGTGGGAACACCGTGAGGGTGTGACAGTGCTGTCCGTATGGAACGCACGCGGTCGGTGTGGGTTGGGAGCCTGTCAGCCTGCGGAGGAAAGGGACCCAGGGAGGCAGCCACGGAAGCCTGGGGCTGCGCCTGGGTTAGTAGCAGGTGTCGTCGGCGTTCACTGCATCTCTTTTGCATTTTCCACGCAGGAGCATTTCCAGGTGGTATTCCGGGTGTTCTGTATTTTAGTTCTCCAGACCACGCGAGACTGTGCAGACTTCAGAGGGGGACCCTACCCAGAAAAGGACCACAGAGTGCAGGCTCCAGCAGAGCAGCGGGAGGCCGCCGTGGCACTGCTTGCTCTCTAGAGAGGTGTCAAGCGTGACATGGGAGGGGGAACGGAGGGGGGAACATCGCCCTGACAAAGTAGCTGAGTTCCCGCCAGTCAGAAAGAATCAGGAACGGTTCATCTTGGTGAGGGTTGAACCATACTCACTTATAATTTGGTCCTGGGACGGCGCCACCTCTTCTTCTCTGTCATTTAGTCCTGCGTCCAGAGTATCCACATACCCAGGCCTGTCACCGGTCTGCCGTGCTGGTGAGGAGATGCCGACCGGGGGGAGAAGAGGCCGGGACGGGTATTCTGCAAGCTGATACGGTGGCAGGGCCCAGAGCTTGGTAAGATGGCGTCTCTGGGATCCAGTCTCTGGGAGGGATTCCTGAGAATAAGGTGCAGGTGTGAGGATCTCAGCACGTTAGACGCCGTGTCTGGTGGACAACGCATTCTGAAGCTACACCCAGACCAGTGACGGCACAGGGGCTCAACAGCAGGTGCAGGCTGGGGCCGGGGGAGGCAGATTCCGCCATTCCGTTCTCGCTCTCTTTCTTGCTCTCCGCAGCGAGGGCTATGGTCTGCGTCACCAGCGTCCTTTTCAGTCCCCCAGGCGGCTGGTGGAGATGGCCCCGCATGGTGAATGCAGAGGGCTGGACTTCGGTGACAACCACCTGGGTCACACCATGAAGACAGCAGTGCCGCACCTGAGGCCTCTCCCTCTGGGCCCTGGAGGTCATGGCCCCTCCGGCTGCCCTGGCTGCACCCAGCGGTCCTAAAGCGGCACCTTTGCTACCAGTGTGGGCACTGAATGGACACGCTTCCCGTGGGCCTGGCTCCGACGGTCTCGGAGCTTCACCAAGTCCAGAGCTCTTCCTGCCCACAGTCCTTCCGTCCATCCCTTCTTCCCCCTTTCTCTCCCTCCTTCCCTCCTTCTGTACCGCCCCTCCCCCTCCCCTCTCTGTTCCTCCCTCCCTCTCTGCTTTCTGCAGCATCACTAGGCCATGGTGCTCTGGTTCTTCCCCCTCCCCTTTACCCTTCACAGACACCCCCCCCCCCGCCACGTCTCCTGCACAGCTGTCTTGGAATGTCCTGGTAGATCCCACACACCATGCTCATCCCTGTCTACGAAGGACTGACCCCCCCACCCCCCACTGTCCCAGGCCCTTACAGAGGCCAGGCGAAGCCCCAGGCATGTGCGGACTTGTTTGATGTGCTGGCAGGGCAGTCCACCTGAGCCCAGCTGTAAACACCCCGTTGTGGGCCCAACTGAAAGGCCCCACCTTCCCTGAGCTAGTGGCTTTTTCATGAGCCCTCTTCTCCTTACTCAGGCCTCATATGAACACCCAGCTCCTGTCCGAACTCTCTGGCACAACCCAGACCCATGGGAGGGTCTGTGCCCCTGGCTGTTCCTCAGAAAACAGTCCTGGCCTGTTCCTTTCCCGTTCTCCTCCATGCTCCCAACAGTCCACCTCACCCTCTGCCTGTCCTCAGATGCTGCTGCTGGTCTGGACCCGCGACTGGGTGCTTTGGCTCCCTCTAGGATGTGTAGCCGGAGCCAAGTTCACGTTCAAAGCTGTCCTGGGCTCCTCGTGTGTTCTCTTCCCTCCTCCTTTCACTGGCTCTGATAATGGGGGCCTTGTCTCCTTTAAACAACAGAACTGCAAGTCCAAAGAATGACATTTTGAGAAGAATGGAAATTTCTGATTTAAGTGAGGTCCTCCCGGGTTCAGATGGAAGTACGGACGAGGAAGACAGAGCACCCTTGTTTTCAGTGGTCTCCGGCTGCTGCCCAGTGGGGGCCTGGTGCAGGAATGACCAGGGTTTCCGTGGGGGGAGGTTGTGGTCATGGGGAAGGTCCCCTGCCAGGAGAACCCCTGGGTGTGGGCTTCCAGTTACCTCTCGCATACTAACAAAACCGCTGGCTGTGAAAAGCCAGTCTAGAGGTGAAGGCTGGGACTACATGAGGCTGTAGGTGACTCTGAGGACCCCCTCTTCCATGTCGGCCCCCTGCTGGGGTGGCTCTGCAGTGACCCCTCTGGCCAGGGCTCCTGGAAATCCACCAGAGGACCCTGAAGCCTGTGAGGCTGACCTTCAGTGGGCGAGGCTTTCTGAGCATTTCTGTGGGGCCTTCAAACCCTAATACCACGTTTGGAAGCGTGGGGAGTGGCGTGGGTGTGGTGAGGGGCCTGGGGTCTCGTAAGAGCCTCCTCCGGCTGGTGACCAGGAACTGGATATGATTTGGGGTGAAAGCTCATTACACACTGGGGCCATGTGTAACAGGCAGATGGCTTATCTGAGAATGGATTTAAACACGTTCCACGAACACCTCATCCTTCCCCATTGGCAGGTACACGCTGTCATATTTCATTGGGAAGGAAAAGTCTTGTATGGTTGCCAGAGAACTGCGTGATTAAAAATCTAGAGGTGTTTTTCCTTAAAAGTCACGAGCCAGCTTTATTTTTGTGGGTTCAGTGCCAAGTAGCCAGACTTTGAGCACAGCGTCCTGTGCTGACCTCCAGCTGGGCAGTCTCTACCAGAAAAGAGCCGCGACCACAAGCTTATAGGCAGTAGGTACAGAAAGTTTTATCAGGGCATAGTGGCCCAGGTCCTTCTGTAGTCCAGTTACCCAGGACAGGGGCAGGGCTCTCATAGTAAGACACCCCTCCCCAGAAAAGCTCCCCAAACCCTCAAACAGCAAAAACCCTACAAAACAAAAAGGACAATTAGAATTTTCAAATAAATCAGTAGGGCAAGCGCAGGCATCTTCTCATTTAACCGAAATGTCTTAATCCTGTGAACAAATACTGTCAGAATCTTCTTCCTGTGGAACAGGAAATGATGGAGCATGAGAGGAAATTCACAGAATGGCCAGTAAAATTTCTTCCATTGCCTATCTTTGCCAAAACAATGGGCGGCGATGAGTCAGTAGACCTGTACTATGCCGCGAGGTTCGCACCCACGCAGTCCTGAAATTGTTTAGCTCTTAAGAACCTAGTGGAGACTTCCAGGCCACAGAGTCCTGGGACACATCCAAACTTGGAGTTCCTCAAGGATTTGCAGCACGCCAGGTTACTGGGGAGCTTAGCTATCATTAAAAATACATATTTTATTTCAATAACAAAACACATTCTGACTTCCAAAGAACCAGTTTACAACTAGCTTCAAAAAAAAAGAAAAAAAAAAACAGGGACTGCTCATTTCATGTTAGTTAGTGATGACTCACCTCACAAATCCTTCTAATGCATGGAGCCGTTCCCACAGTCAGGGTTTATTGCACTGCAAGTGCCTCTCTCGCACATTGGAGTTTTCACTTATTTAACGAGAGGGAGGAGACAACTAAACTTCCATTTTAACTTGAGAAGTATTGAATAATCATTAGTGTCAGGGCATCTGTGAAATACTGTAAGTTCTTGGAGAAAAAAAAATGTCAGACTACTTCTCCAGGAAAAGACAGTGTCTGTTCTGATGAGGAAGAAATTAAGATTCTGATTCCATTAAGTCAGAAGACAGCAGAACTTGGAAGCCTGGGAGGCAAGGAGAGCTCAGGTCTTGGCTCTCTTAGTATGCATGACTCCATTGTCCAGACACGAACGTCTCGACACCTGGGTTTTCTCAAGTATAACGCAGCAGTTCTAGGAGTCTGGTCTCCAGCCCACCCACTCCCAGGCCCACTGTGAGACTGAGACATGAATTCGGTACCTGTGAGATCGTACACACATGTATTTACTTCTAATTATTGTTGTTGGTATACTAACAACCTTTAATGATCATGTCTTCATAGCATCAAATTAGGGTTTATTGTGGTCAAACACTGTATGAAAATGAGTCCATCCTCTTCTCTGAAATTGCCTGAAAAAAACATATTTTAAGGAAAAACTTTTAAAGTCATTTTGTGAGGATGAAGTCAGCTTTCAAGTCACACGTGAGCTGCATCACACACTAGCTCTGGATCCTGCTTTGACTTAGTAGGTTATCTCTTCTCATTGGTTCCAGACCACAAATTGACCTTGCTTTCTTCGTTCTTCAGGGCTGAGGATCCAGCTCAGGACCTTGCTTGTGCGAGGCAGGAAAAGTAGCCCAACTTGAGTCTGGACAATGCAGAACCAGAGAGACAATAGTAGTATTTGCCTTCGGTCAGCAGGAAAACCTCGACGAGGGAAGAGAGGTGGTTGGAATAGCTGATGAAACCAGACCTGGGACTTTGACATCGCCAGCCAATGAAGGTCTTACCAGGGGCAGACTCTTCCAAACTCACCTTGAAGCTGACTTCTGTTCCTATACATAGTGAGCTTCCAAAAAATCTGCATTTGCCCATCGACTCAGGAGGCCGAGGTAGGACGGTCACTTGGGCCTACGAGTTTGAGGCTACTCTGGTCAACAGACACTGCCTCCTAGAGAAAGTCTTTGTTGAATGGTTAGATACTACACACACACACATCTCACAGGTCATATTACGTTATTAGGTACACTCGGGCATTTTCTTCTGCTGTTTATAATGTAGTAATTTTTTTTAAAAAAGAAATGAATAGTGAAAATAATAAAGGATAATAATTTATACAGGTACAAAAGTCTGGAGAAAGTAATTGCCCCAGGACACTGTTGAAGCAGTAGATAGCAGCAGCAGAGCCATCTCCTCATCATGGGCTGTGGAAGAACAATGCAGTGCGCGGAGGGTGGGGCCCGCCTGTGGTCCTGGCACGCAGGAGGCTGGAGAGCTTTTAAAGGGAGCCTGGGCTACATAGCAAGACCTTGTCCCCCGCCACCCCCTAAAGAAAAAGAGTAAGACAGGATAAAGCAGAATAGCAAGTGAAGCTGAACAAGGAGCGGGGGCTGGGAGAGCAGCGCCAACATGGCGCAGCAATGTTGGTCTGGGGTTAGGTCCCCGCGCCTTTCCACATACTGGTGCTGTATGCTGGATGTGCGGTGCCCTGCTCAGGTGTCGAGGGACTCTCATCTTGCTTTGGAACTAAAAAATAGCTTTATGCAATGGTTTTCTGGATTTAAAGAAATTGTCCAAACCCATCTCTCTCTGTCCAAGGCCCTGATGTGTTTTGCTCTGCTCCAGTTGCCGGTGGTGACCCAGGCTGCCTCTGCGAATCCTCTCCACACGGGCCCAGCAAGTCTGAGCAGGTCCTGCGGCAAAGACTGATACCCCAGCACGTTTCCAACCACAGCAGCAGGGGGAGGGGGTGCGGATAAAGCTCTCCTGAGGCCAAGATGGCAGACCACAGCCTCTGCGCTAGATGGCCACAGGCACTGAAAATCCTGGTCAGCTATGGGAGGGCCGGAAGAGGGAAGGAAGGCCTGTTAGAAGCTGCACCAATGGTGTTGAAGGAGGGATGGGTAAAGCCACCCCAGGTTTGCTATTAGGCCCTGGGCAAAGATGTGTGTCCCAGGTCAGCGCCATTCGAGAAGCAGTGTGTGCACACGTGGCCGAGACGTGCGTGGAGGTATTGCAGGAAGCCGTGCTGGGCTCATTTCTGGTCTGAGAACAGGGAAGACCTGGTGAAAGAGAATGATGAAGACCGTGGAGTTGGAGGACCTTTGTGAGCAGATCCAAGACAGGCACCATGAGGGATCGCTGGCCATTTGCTTGGGGATGGGGGTGTGCATAAAGGGCATTCGGAAGACAGGTCAGCTGGTGTGGGGGATGGCGGCTGGCGTGGGGCATGTCAGCTGGCGTGGGGGATGTCGGCTGGCGTGGGGGATGGCGGCTGGCTTGGGGGATGTGGTCAGCTGGTGTGGGGGATG
>NW_012267340.1:719855-722187 GCF_000151885.1 Dipodomys ordii
GCGGTGGGTGCCGCGGTGGGTGACGCGGGGGGTGACGCAGTGGCCGCCTGAGCCGTGGGTGAGGTGACGGCCCGCCGGGCAGTGGACCTGCGGGGACGGGTCCGGAGCAGTACAGCCACACCGACTTCCCTCGCTGACCGTAGATGGCTGTCCCCCGTGAGGCGGGTTAGAGAGCGTGTTCTCAGATGTTCTCAGATGCCGGAGGTGGCTGCTGGGTTGCGGTATCTAAGCTGGTTGCACTGGGTGGGGAGCCAGGCTGGAGCTGGACGCGGAACCTGGAGGCCAGGCTGCCGTAGGCTTCCCTGGGAGCTGTGACCACGACCCCATGCTTGGCACTTGCTGCCTATCCCTAAGAACTCAGAGCTCCTTTGAGTGATCCTGTCCCTTCGGAGTCGTGGTTAGAGAGCCAAGACAGGCCGTGGCGTTTGAAAGGCTGGTCAGGCTCTCCGCTGGCCCGAGGCCTGATGCTTGCCTCCTGCGTGTTGGCGGCGGGTTGGCCAGCAGTGATGGATGAGGCCTGAGATGGCGCAGTGATGGGCAGAGGCGCCTGCTCCAGCCAAGTCTTTGACTCATGCTGGTGACAGAGCCCTTTTTCCTGTCCATCCCAGAGCTGTTGACATCTTGAGTCAAGAGCGGTTTTATTTTTGTTTGTTTCTGGGATTGGTCAACGACAGCGATGCCAGGCAGTTGTCAGCCTCCTGAGCACAGAAGCCAGGATAACAGGGGTGAGCCACCAAGGCTGCGTTTGGGGTCAGCCGTTGGTAGTATTTCCTGACTTCCCATTTTGTGACCCAAAGAGTCTGTGGGCCACAGCCAGTCCTTTATAACCTTACATTGCCAATTCTGGGTGACAGCCATTTATTCTTTTAGTCCTCTCAGCGGGCCTACAGACAGGTCCATACTATCTAGTCTTACTGTGTAGAGACTGGGGCTTACCAAGGTTAGGTCAGTGCCTTGGGTGCCATGTTGCAGGTGAGTGGTAGAGGGAGTGAGACCACATGACCCTCAGCCCCGTGGGCTGCCCAGCACAAGGCCACCTCTGTCAGGTAGGTCGCTGAAATGAGGTCTCCCTGGTGACAGCCTGGAGTGGCTTCTAGCTGAGTCTGGGGGACCCATCTGAAGTCTCATCGTCACTGTGGCAGAGATAATGCAGCCAGAAACGGGCAGCACACCTACCGTGCCCACTCAGATTGTCATCTGTCAACATCTGCACCATAGTTGGTGTCCCAGTTCATTTCTGTCATCCCAGTGTTCAGGGGTTGAGGAAGCTGTATTGTGAGTTCAGAATCAGATCTCGTCTCAAAATGTCTAAAAACATTTTTGTAAGTGGAAAAGTAGTTCAGCAGTAGAGCACCTGCTTAGCAAGTGCAAGGTCTGGGTTCACTTTCCAGTAGCATGTGCATGTACACATATACACACGCACAGACACACAGTTTCCATTGGAAATAAAAGCACATACAGTGAATCCAGGTGTTGCAGGGTAGATAAGAGAATTTTCCAGTGAACCTAGCCATTTTCTGAAAACTTGTTGGGGTTAATTGGATAATGTTAGCATATCGTCTCAAGAAGAAAAAGATCCAGGCTGCTTCCGAAGCTTTTATAATTGCAGAGATTGAACATGTGGTTGACGTTTGAGGGAAGTCTCAGGTTGCTGACAAATGAGACTTCTGGAAACTCTGGCCTCACGTCCATCCTCTCCCTTCTCTTCCTCCTCACTTGGGCCGTGAGAAGGAGAGACAACCTAAGGTTTACACAGTGTGTTCTGGGAGCCCTAGTGCATTCAGATTCTTGTGAGCAGAGGGCTCCTGTGCACTCAGTCTGGGGTGTTAGAGATGCCCCTCATTTCTTCCTGCTGGAGCCAGTGTTTAGCACACCCATTTTCATCAGGCTGCTGTGTGCTGGCGGTGATCTGTAGGCCACACTTTGGGACCGCATCCCACTCCCCATTCCAGGTCGGGTGGTGAGGGACCCCCAGTCTCCACGGCCTTCCCACATCGAAGGGCTCGCAGGCCCTCCTGAGCCCCTGTGCAGCCCTGTGCACTTCCCAGGGAACTGAGGCCCACTTTGCTGTCAGTCTCCTGTCCCCAACAGGAGAGGAGCCAGACCACACCTGGTTAGATGGCGGGGTCCAACCTGTGTGCCGCTGCGGTCACTGCACCACCTCCTGGCATACACAGGCTCACCAGGACACACCGTACCACGGCCCAGCACACACTCACCAGGACACACCACACCACAGCCCAGCACACACTCACCAGGACATACCACACCACCTCCCAGCACACACCAGGACACACCACACCACCTCCCAGCACACACTCACCAGGACACA
>NW_012267340.1:725372-725916 GCF_000151885.1 Dipodomys ordii
GCTGGCGTGGGGGATGTCGGCTGGCGTGGGGGATGTGGTCAGCTGGCGTGGGGGATGTTGGCTGGCGTGGGGGATGGTGGCTGGCGTGGGGGATGGCGGCTGGCGTGGGAGATGTCAGCGTCTCTGGAGCCTCGGGTCAGACGGAGGGATGTGGCCTCTCTGCTCTCCTCCTGAGCGGGCAGGGGGCTGAGAAGGCCCTTTGGGGAGTGTGGAAGGGGGCAGCTGGAGGCCGGGCTGGTTGTGGACGGGTGGGGTCTGGCCCGGGCCGGGCTTGGACCCGGGCTGAGGTCAGGACCAGGCTCTATGCCAGGCCTGGAGGGACAGGCCCGGGACACCTCGCACCTGCGACCAGCAGCAGGCGAGAACGGGCCAAGGCCTGGCTCAGGGGCGACAGCCGGAGGGGCCGAGGGCAGCGGAGGGCAGCGGAGGGCAGTGGAGGGCAGCGGAGGGGCCCAGGGCAGCGGAGGGCAGTGGAGGGGCCGAGGGCAGCAGAGGGGCCTAGGGCAGCGGAGGGCAGCGGAGGGCAGCGGAGGGCAGCGGAGGG
>NW_012267340.1:731986-755134 GCF_000151885.1 Dipodomys ordii
CACACCACCTCCCAGCACACACTCACCAGGACACACCACACCACCTCCCAGCACACACACACCAGGACACACCACACCACCTCCCAGCACACACCAGGACACAGCACACCACCTCCCAGCACACACCAGGACACACCACACCACCTCCCAGCACACACCAGGACACACTGTACCACGGCCCAGCACACACTCACCAGGACACACCGTACCACCATCCAGTACACACCAGGACACACCACACCACTGCCCAGCACACACTCACCAGGATACACCACACCACCTCCTAGCACACACCAGGACACACTGTACCACGGCCCAGCACACACTCACCAGGACACACCGTACCACCATCCAGCACACACTCACCAGGACACAGCACACTACCGCCTGGTAGGCAGAGCAGGCTCACCAGGTGTGCCCTGCCTGCCTCTGTCTTATCGTGGTTATGCATCTGAGTCAAGCGGCTGCGTCTCTTCCATGGGCTCCACTCCCTCTGGTCTCTGCACCTTGGCATAGGAGTTACCTGTGCCTGAACCTTTTTTTATTTTTCTGGTTAACTCCTCTGCCTCCAAGGCACCAGGCTAGATGCCACTTCCTGCCGAGTGTCCCAAGGTGCCGTCGTGGGCCCTGCTGTTGTGGGTGCGCTCTCCTCTCGCTGTACCATGTGTGTGTGACCCGAGCACAGAGCTTGCACAATCTTGTAGCCCCGTGTTTAGTAGTACTTTAGCCATTTGCGCAGATTGGTCTTGGGCCCGCCATGCTGTGGGGTGAAGTTCCACAGTGTCCGTGGGCCTCTTGACCAAATGTTCAGTCACAGCTTGAGACACTCCACAAGGGGAGAGGAATGGATGAGGGACCAGTGTTTAGATGGGATGGATGTAAATGGAGTGCTGAGAGATGGACGTGGGGAGAAAGGCTGAAGCACTAGCTTCATCTAGAGTCTGAGAGTGGTAGAACTTGGTATAGCAGTCCTCCTGTCTGCTGAGACCCTCCCTCAGTCGTGTTTTCATTAAATTTTCCAGGTTAGGGGCCCAAGTCCTGTGCCCACTGAGCTTCTATTTCTGCTTATACAGGGAGAGGGTCGGGCCAGGTTGTCCCTGAGATACTTGGTGTGGTTTTGGATAGTTTCTCATTTCCTCTGAGGGGGATGAACTTCTCACAGACAGAAGGAGTGTGGTTCTGGAACCATTGTTGTTTGCCAAGAATGCCTAGGCTTGGCCCCCTGGTGATGCCCAGCCCGGCCAGTGTCTCCCCCTGGTGATGCCCAGCCCGGCCAGTGGCTCCCTCTTGACTCATGAGTCAGCGTGTCCACATGACTTTTAAACTAAAAAAGCTTTGAACAAAAGCTGTGCATATGCCATGAGGATGTTCCTTTCCCTTCCCTAGTCCTCTGTCCTCCTTCTCAGGGCCCTTCCAGAGAAACTGCATGCCAGCAAGCCCGGGCAGGCGTCTGTGAGCTGAGACGTCTCAGTGCGGCACCAACGGGAGCCATGTGTGTGAACCTCTGCCTGGCTCTCCGAACTCAGTGCATTTCCCTCAGTACATACCCCACAGGCATTTCCCTTCCTTGCATAAAGTTCTGCTTTGTTTCTTTGATCGCTACTTAGTACTTAATTGTTTGGATGTGTCAATACTACTTTTACCTGGTCTCTATTCATTAACATTTAAATTGCGCTCTTTAGCTATCTGCTAAAACTTGGCTAGAGGGCGGAGCATGGGAAATTCACCATTCTGATCTCTCCATCCCCTGTGAAGAGGACCACAGTTAATATCCTACCTGGAAATAACCTGTGTACAAAGGCCCTCTGTCTAGTTTCTTATCCAGCTAGCTTGTCTGTCACCTGGCTTCACCCACGGTCTTCTCTGTCAGTCTGCCTGTCGCTATAGACCAGTGTGTAACGCCGCTGGGCGGAGGCAGGACCAGCTCGGATGGACCTGCAGCCAGCCTAGAGGTCGAGGACACTGTAGCGTGAAGAGTGGCTCCGCTGTGACACCAGTGGGCAGAGGTCATGGCCCAGGACAGTCTGGAACCAGGAGTTGGCATGGTCAGAAGCTTCTGTAGCAAAACAGCCTTGCTGTGACCTCCACCTGTCTGCTCCCTCTCCACCCGCCCAGTGCTCACACATCTTCCTGCTTTTCCATCTGTGCTGTGCTGCTTTTCCTGGGCAGGCAGAGGCAGGAGCCTCTGGGGGTGATTCAGTAGGTAAGTTTTGGAAACGTGAAACATGCAGTGATGTGAACCTGCCAGGCATGGACTCTCCCGTGTTGCTGCCATGGGCTGCCAGCCCTGCTGTCAGGAAGGACTGCATGTTGGCTTATTTAAGCACCCTACTACCATGAGGTTGAATTTCCTAACACTAAATCCAGTTATGAGATTGAGAATTCCTTCACCAGTGATGAGCTTTGGGTACAAATATTAACTATGGCCATGTCCCCGCCCTGGTTTGTAGTGTGTGGGGTACGTCTTACTAGCAGCCATGAAAATACCTGATTACGTGTGGAGGATATCAGTTAAAATTATGTAATTCTGAATATTACGTAAGCATTGTTTCAGATGAACATTTATCTTTCCTGTCTTTGTGTTTTGGTTTGCCAGAACTCACTGATGAAGCAATTAAGGCAGGTGAAGGTAAATTCCCTAGATTGTGTTTGATTCTGTCAAGCTGGCTTGTGTTTGGAGACATTTTATAGTTCAGGTCTGTGTTGTGGGGAAAGGACTGTTCCCTTGGTGGTGTTTGTCTAATTTAGGAGCCCCTGGTGGCCTTGTTTCAAGCTTGGGGTTTATATAGACAGGTGCATTTAATAGGAAAGATTAAGGATCATAAAAGGAGCAGTAAGCTTTAGGGTTCCTCCTGACAGCTCGGAAGCTTTCTGGACACACTTTCTGCATGGCATTGCCATTTCTCACAGGTGTTTGCTTGTATACCGTGTGAAATACCAGCACATGCACGCAGAGCTTGGCAAATACATTTAGCTACATGTGCAGTTTAGCATAAAACCTAACCAAAGTTTGCATTGTAGAGAAACTTAAAGGAGGGCTGGGAAGGTGGCTCAGTGGTAGAGTGCTTGCCTTGCATGCATGAGGCCCTGGGTTTGATTCCTCAGCACCACATACACAGAAAAAGCCGGAAGTGGCACTGTGGCTCAGGTTATAGAGTACTAGCCTTGAGCTAAAGAGCTGAGGGACAGCGCCCAGGCCCAGAGTTCAGGCCCATGACTGACACCCCCCCCCCAAAAAAAAAGGGAGAGAGAGAAGCTTAAAGGAAAGGAAGATAAAACCCAAGAAAGGATCAGCTACTTAGAGGCTGTGGTTTAGTGTCCCACCCCCCCATTCTCCTGCCCCCCAGTTCTGCAGGAAGGTTAGTCATGGACGTGGTGTTGTGAGTGTGGAGACTGGCAGGCTTGGCTGAGGCTCTGTGGCATTCTCGGGAAGGTCCAGCCCTCAGTGGAGCCTTTGCTCTTTGTGTGTCTGTTGCTTACGCTTAAGAACTCTTGGATAGTCAGTGGTTTTTAACATATTGAACCCTGGGGCTTGGGGGCAGCTGGGAATGTTACCACTAAAGAAATGATTTTAAAACTTTGGCAGATGAGTAGAAAAGCAGTTTTTTTTTTTTTTAATAGCATGGCAAAGTGAGTCAGGTTTAGCCACTGTACATTCCTTTAACCCAGTAACTGGCCAGTCCTGGTCGATTGGTTGAAAACATGAAAGGGCTCAGATTTCTGTGTTAGACACACACAGGGCTCAGCCAACCTTCCTCACGTGTGAACGTGAGAGCAGGTCTGCCCTCTGAGCAGGGCGGCAGCAGCGGCTGCGGATGTTTGCCTGGTCTGGCCTGGGGTCCCAGTCTTGCTAGGCTTATAGGTGTGAAGAGTCTGGGAAGTCTTGAGTGACACATGTCTTCGGGAGTCCTTGTGTGAGAGATGCAAGGAAGCGTTGTCCACTCTGTGTGAGCAGGGAGCTCACAGGGCTGTAACAGCTACTGAAATGAGACAGAAAAGCTTTATTGTGGAACAAGATAAAAAAGACACATTATAATAAATGATAGCTACTGCCATTGAAACAGGAGGTTCCGGTGTCATTTCAGTGTAACGATGACAGTAAAGAATACATCTTTACAAATAGGGGAGTGGTGTGGTGTGCCTTGAAGCCCAGCGCTTGAGAGGCTAAGGCAGAAGGCTGTGAGCTCCAGGCCAGCTTGAGCTACAAGGCGAGACCCTGTCACAAAACAAAGCGAAGAAAACAACACACAACAACCTTGTGTTTGCTTAGAAAGTGTTTTTTTTTTTCTTTTTTTTTGAGACTGGGCCTTGAACTTGGTATCTGGCACTTGCATTTTTGCTCATTGAGTGATGCTCTTCTACCTTAGTGACATCGTGCCCCCAACCTCAGAAACTGCCTTTTATGACACTAGGCTGATTGGATATAAGGTAAAGGTTTTCACCTGTGAGTTTCTTGGGACTAGAATGATGTAGTTGATCCGTTGGTACTGGGTGTAATTGTTATCGGTGGGCCCGAGTTGATGTGGAGAGCTAAGAGATACTCCCTCAGTCCTCTGAGCCCGGGCTGTTGGATCTGATTAACAACTCTGATAGGCTTTGAACACGAAGATTGATGAAATTATAAAATTTTTCAAAGCTTACTGATCCTGGTGGATCACAAGACAGTGCAGAAACCCAGAAATCCTGTCTGCAAGGTTTGTATAGGACAGCGGCCCAGTTCTTGTGATAAGAGGCCAGGGGATAGAGAGAGCCTGGGGCTGGTCAGCGGCCCTGGAGGTGGGGACGTGGGAGGCAGCGGCTGCCGAATGGCGTCCAGCATAGTGTCCTCAAAGGCTTTGAGATACTTCGGGTGGCCTTGGCTAAAGGACAGGACCAGAAATGTTGCCCGGGTTGTGTGCGGGACGATAGAGAGAAATGGAAACTTGAGAATCTTAGGGAGAATGGTCCATTCTTGTAAAGAAATCTTAAAGAGCAGCCTTTGTTGTCCCTGTGAGGACGTTTTGAAATGCAGTGACTTGAAGATGGAGAGAACGTAGTCTGGAGTTTCCGAGTGGTGGTCTGTGGTGCTGGCGCTCCGTCACTGTGGATGGAGGGGAGGGGGTGCCCAGATGGCCTGTGCCAGTGCTCGGAGCTTTGCCCTCCGCCTCATGGGAGAGTGGCAGGCGAGGTGAGCCTGCGGCCCAGACCTGCCTTGGATGAGCTTGGAAACCCGCTTGCTTCACCCAGCAGCGGGCTGGGCCTCCCTGATTCCCGAGCTTTGATTATGGGGGTTGTTTAGGACAAGAGCGGCTTTGTAAAGAGCGTGTTCCGTGCTCTGGGGTCTAGCGTGACTGGCGGATATAAATTGCATGGAAGCAATTAAATACAAAGGAAATGTCATGTGGGCTGGATTTGAATGTACAGACTTGTGGCATTGATTTAAAAAAATAAATGGAGAAGACTGGAGAATGAAAAATAAAGGAACAGAGAAGATGGATAGGGCAAGAGAGTCAGTGACACACACACTGGGATAAAACGGCCATTTAAAACATTTGGTAAAAAACTAGAGGTTTTGGAGACAGGCTCGTTTTGGTGCTCGTCTGTGAGGGCAAGGCCCTGGGTTCAAATCCTCCCAATACTGAAAAAAATCACCCAAAACCAAGAGCTGGCCTTCGGCAAGTGTCACGGCTCTTCATGTCAGAGGCTGTGCTGCTGGCCCCGGGGTCTCTTTTTAGCCAGCCACCTTCACCTGGGTAAGCGTGATGGCCTGTTAAGTGTGTGACCAGGCAGGTCTAGAGGAAGTGGCCTTGGGGTCCAAGAGTCTTCTCTGTGGTCCACGCATGGCCATGGCCTGTTTCCCAGTGGCTCCTCTGTTGCATCTGGAAGGAGGGGTGAGTCTGCTGTGGTTTTGGTGGAGAAGACTTTCCCACCTCCATCTCCTCTGCTCCACCTGCTCCAGGTCCCCAGAGCAGTGGGCTCTGTGGGTAGTCCAGCAGAGGGGTGAGAAGCCCATTGTTTGCTCAGCTGAGCAATGCACCAGGTCATGTGGGATCTGCCCCGCTCATACCCACTGCCGTAGGAATGGCTGCTAAGGTCAGGGTGGGCATGGGCAGAAACAGTGCTTTGGTCAAATGTCACAGGACAAGGGATTCGCCCCGCAAATGAGCTCAGGCCTAATTGGAATACCTGCATTTGCCCTGTTAGAGGGAATCCACACTTTGTTTGGCTATGTATGCTGGTATTGGGGCTTGAACTCAGGGCCTGGGTGCTGACCCTTAGCTTTTTTGCTCAAGTCTGGTGTTCTACCACTTAAACCACAGCTCTTCTTCAGGCTTTTTGCTGATTGTTTGCTAAGAGTCTCACAGACTTTTCTGCTCTGGCTGAGTTTGAACTGAGATCCTCAGATTGCAGCCTCCTAAGTAGTTAGGATTATACAAGTGGGCCATCAGTGCTCAGGTTTTTTTCTTCTCCCTCCCTCTCTCTCTCCTTCCCTCCCTCCCTCCCTCCCTCTTTCTTTCTTTCTTTGGTGAGGCTTGAACTCTGGTCCGTCCTTTCTTTCTATCTTTCTTTCTTTCTATCTTTCTTTGGTGAGGCTTGAACTCTGGTCCTGGGTGCTGTCCCTGAGCTCTTCAGCTCAATGCTAATGCTCTACAACTTGAGACACAGTGCCACTTTTGGTTTTCTGGTGGTTTATTGCAAATAAGAGTCTCACAGACTTTCCTGCCTGAGCTGGCTTTGAACTGTGATCCTCAGATCTCAGCCTCCTGAGGAGCTAGGATGACAGGCGTGAGCCACCAGTGCCCTGCTTTTTCTTTTCTCTTTCTTTCTTTTTCTTCTTTTTCTTCTTTTTGTACTGGTATTTGAACTCAGAGTCTCTTGCTTGCTAAGACTGGTACAATACCTCTGAGCTCAGACTTCTGTTGTAGACTTACATGGACCAGAAACCAATTTTCCCTTCCTGTACTTTTGTAGCACCTCACCCAAATCCTAATACATATACTAGGGATTTGATGGATAGTTCCTGAAATAAGTGTAACGGATTCTTTTTATTTCTCTATTATTTAGATAACTTGGTGACTCTCTTCCATGTAGTATATACCAATAGACAGTTATTGAGCTCTTCTGTGCACTTCTCTGCTTAGCACAGTGGGTAATTAGAAAGCATATTTTACTGTGGATGTACCCCATTCCCTGTATTTAACTCCTTAGTCTCATTGTAAATTCTAAGAAGTTACCTCCTTCAGTGGAGCGGGGCGACCTAATAGAAGGAATAACAATACATATATTTAGGATCCCGGGTGACTTCCACACCATCACCACCACCTCCTTCGCCTCTCAAAAGATCTCAAGATTGTAACCTTCCAATGGAACGGCTTCTTGGGATGCAGGATACATAGAGGGATTCAAGGTCTGCACAGACTGTGCGCAAGCCGATGAGCCGAGGCAGTGGTGACAGGACGGGTCCCAGAGGGACGGCCGTGGCCCCAGGCTTAGCCACAGCCTCCCCTTCATTCTCCGTGGTGTCTCCATCACCCACTTTCTGGAAAGGAAGTTGAGTGGGATAAGCCCAGGGGGAATTTTTTTTCCTGGAGGCAGCCCATTCTAAATCATGTGAAGATTTGGTTTGAGCTATTTTGCTCCTTACATGTCCTTTAAGGTCACGCACACCCAGCGTTTAATAAGTAAGCTCCTGTCTCCTCACTTTATTTGGGAAACTGTCAACCCTAGGCAGTAGCACAGAGTCCATGTTCTTGGCTCTCCCTTTCCGTCCACGGCTGGGGCTGTGGCGTGGTTGGTTCTCATTCCCCCTCCCCCCTTTCATCAGGCTCTGTCTTTCTTTTCCTCTCCTTTTCCGTCTCCTCCGACCACCCTGGCTCGGCCGCAGCCTCTCCCTCGTGGTGCCCAGGCGGATGCTGACTGTCCTTCCTTTCCTGTCCCCTTGGCCCCCACTGCAGAGATCTCCCTGGTGTCCTGTCCTGTCAGGATGGCCTCCCGCCTTGTCCCTGTCTTGCAGCCTGAGGAGCCTGCCCGGCTCCCTCCGTCACCCGTGATGACAGGCCCCCCGCGGCGCCCCTCCCCTTCCTGGAGTCCCCTCCATCCAGTCCAGCCTGCCTGGTCGGTTCTGTAGGCCTCACTTCCTGCCCCGCAGCTCAGTGCACAGGGCCCTCGCCTCACCTCACCCAGTTGTTCTCAGAAGCCCGCCTGGGTTGAAATCCTCAGGGGGCCTGCTGTTCTTGTTGGCCTAGCACTGAGCGGGTTTCCCAGACAGCATGCGGGTTGAGAGGCCAGGGTTGGCCAGCTGCGTGCTCTCCTAACCTTTAACTGAGGATCTGGAGGGAGATAACAGCCCAGGTTCTTTTCACTTTAGTTGGGTCCTTTTGAGATAAGAACCACCAGGAGTCCAGGCTGGTCTCAACTCCTGTTCCTCCAGCCTCTCCTTCCTGAGAGGCTGGAGTTAGTCAACTGCCCAGGGTTCTTTTTTAACTTTCTTAACAGATTACACTTACTTTTTTAAAAAGCTTTGTTGAGATGTAATTTATATATCCTATAACTCACCTTTTAAAAGTGTATAACCCAGTGAGTTTTTTAAAAGTATACTTATGGATACGTGTGGCCACCAATCTTAGAAGGTTTAATCATGGTGAACAGTTCCGCTCTGGTGGGTGGTGCCCCACCCCGCACATGGGTTCTCACTGGCTGCAGGGGGGACACACGGCTGAGTCTTCACCGTTTACCTTTGGATGGGTTGCCAGCTCTGGTGGCTTTGTAGATGCCAATCCGTTTCCCTCCACTGCTGGTGGCTGGAGGGGCAGAGTGAAGATGGACAGACTGACAGACTGTGTCGTTGGCGGCAGAGACGGGCATGGGGAGTGGTGGGGGTTTCCTGGTCAGACATTGAGGTTTGATGCGTGACTGCCACTCAGAGAGCTTGCATAACCTCAGCAAGCAGCAGCCTCCTTGTTTGTGCTGGAAAGGGGGCGGGGCCTGGGACAGCTCAGCTACTGCACTGGACCCTGAAAAACAAGCATCAAAAGTCATCAGTCACAGTGATGCTGCGCCTCTGCCCTTCCTTGGCCAGCAAGCCATTTGTGATGCTGGGTACCGGGCGGACTCTGGTCAGGACTGAGTCCGGCATGTCTCCCTTTGATGTGCTAATGGTCTTTCTCCATCTCCAGTCCAGATGTCTGCCCTGGCCACTATTTCATCTAGTCACTGGCAGGAGTGTGGGGAGGCAGGGAAAAGTGGGAGAGTGTGTAGGAGGAAGGGGGGAGGGTAAAGGGGGAGGGGAGAACGTGAGAGGAAGTGTGCTTCCTTCTCTGTGGGATAGGCTGGAAGAGATGGTTGTTTTCCTGTGTCCTCTTGGGGTGCAGCCGACACCCCAAGCTTGTTTATGGCTGTTCACCATCTATTGGCTCTTACGTGTGGAGGAGTTTGTAAATGAAAACAACTGGGTGAATGAGAGACAAATGTTAATTTGATCCAGACTTTAATTGGACGTGGTGTTTGTTAACTGTGCCACTGGTTTCCTAGCATTGTTTGTCATAAAGGACCCAGGAAATTGTAAGGGACCCTTTACGGCTGCAGTTTTAGATTTTAAGCCCTGCCTAACACAAGAACCAATTTTTAAAATTCATTTGGAGGTAAGGAGGTTGTAGAAACACAGTGGCAGATCTTTTGAGAGAATAGAAATTACGAATTTTCTTCCTCTGAACGTGCCTCTTCATCTGTGATCTTGGTGGGGGGTGGAGGAAATTGGGTGGGGGACTCTGTGAGCTTTCAGAACCCTGAACCCCTCTCTACTCTAGCCCAGATGAGTGGGGGCTCGTGTCTGGCACCCTTCCTGCCAGCCCAGCCCCCTGCAAGGGAGAATCTTTCAGGCTGATGTGCTCAAGAGCTTCTGTGGGGAGACCGGGACAGAGTGTGCATTTCATGTCAGATCTGTCCTCCTGCCTTTGCATGGTGGCCCTTTTTGGAAATAGACAGAGCTTAGAAACAAGAAAGCAATACGTGAAGGAATTTTCATTTACTGCCTTGACATGCAACCTGCTCAAACAAATGGGAAGTGAGCCTGGACCTCCTTCAGAGGTGACCTCAGGGCCCAGGGCCACCTGACCTGGAAAGGAAGGTTTAGTCACCGGAGTGCTTAGTTTTCCTTGTTATTTCGTGACTCAGCTTCCCCCAGAGCCTGGGGCTGAAGCTCCTGATTGACTTGTGGACTCAGGTGACCCGGGCAGTTCATGTCCAGTGCCATCCGTGGACCTGTCTGTCAGGCCTGTGTTGTTGAGCAGAGCCGGACCGTGCCTGTCTGTGGAGGGGCAGGAGCAAGGTGTGATCCTCCAGACGGAGGCCAGAAAGGAAGGCGGAGCTTGGCTACTGCCCGGAGCCAAGCTGCTGGTTTTCTTGTCCAGTTTTCTGCACCTGCTTTGTTTATTGCCATAGCACACCTTTGTTATTTTGAGACTTCTTTAAAAATTATAGTTCTTTTAGATTTTAGGATTTTCTACATTTTCCAGTAATTGGAACGTTGATTCATCCCTTTCTCGTGGCACCGAGGAGCAGATCCCCGCACTGAGCCCCTCTTTTAAGCCCTGCCCCTCCCCTCGGTTCCTGGGATGTTTTTTTAGCCAAGGTAAAGAGGCACTGGAAAACGCTCGTGTCTTCTCAGATGTCTGCACGCACGCTCTGCAGACTGGTGCTTTCCTGCACAGATTCCCTAGTGGCTGGCTTGGCCGCTTTGGTTTTGAACAGGCAGCAGGATTTGTTCATCAAGGAGCCCGCGTCTTTCCCAGTCTTCGGACTGGGCAGGGTGTCATGGTGGGGAGACTTGCTTTCCTTTCATCTCTTCATCGCACCTATCAGAAAATGCTCTTCTTCGTCTCCCACGTCCTTGAAGTCCCTGGCAGGCCTGACTGCCAGGAGAACCGTCCGTGGCCTTGTCCATCTGGTTCAAGTCTGGAGTCGCCAGACTCGTCCAGGAACCACGTCACCATCCCCTACGCGGCCCACGTGCCCAGCACACAGGACGCGGGGAGGAGGCGGGGGTGCACGGGTGCTTCGGGCACACAGGGGTGGGCAGGGCGCGGGGCTGAGCCACGGCCAAGACTTGGGAGAGTTCATTTTTCAGTCCCAAGCTGCTTCGTCACAGGAGACTCACACCTGTAACACCTCGAAGACAATGAAGACTGTGGGAGGCCCTGTGGTAAGAAAAGGGCACCCACCTTGGAGGCTCTCGCGGCTGCACAGCCTGGGCCCAGCTGGCCTAGCACAGGACGGCACAGCCTGGCCTGGGATGGGTGCCAGCCCCCCGCAGCTGAGCACTCTCCTTCTGTCCTGGTGCCGGGAAGGGCCGCTCACCTGCCTGCCTCCAGCTTCCTCGTCCTTAGGCACGTACACAGGACTGCCTTGCCAACAACATTTAGTGTCCTCCCCTTGTCGCCTTTCTTGGCTTGGCTTAGATTTGGGGTTGACTGTATCTCACACGGATAAAAGTGGGGGTAGTGTTCCCCAAAGGAGGTTTGGGTTGTGGTCAGGTAGTCAACAACAGATGTTCACCCCAAGAGTGGCTGTCAGATAAAATACAGTTGTTTGTGTCGCTTGGCATTTCAAGCCTCATGCCTGTAATCCATGCTCCTCGGGGTCTGAGGTTCCGGTTGGTGCACTCACCCCACGGCCATGGGGAGAATGCCATTTGGAGGACTGAGACTCCAGGCCAGCCCGTGCGGAAGAGGCCCCAAGACTCCATCTGTGTGGAAGGAGGCCAGCTCTGGCACGAGGAATCCCCCTGGGCAACATTTGAGACCTGTCTCAAACAGTTAGTGCAAGAAAGGACGGTAGGTGTGGCTCAGCAGTAGAGCTCCTGCCTAGCAAGTGTGGGGTCCTGAGTTCAAATCCCACTATCGTCAAGGGAGTTTTGAATTTCATATAAACACACTCTTCAGTAGAAGTGCATCCGCATGTTACTGCGGTGAACGTGTTCTAAACTCACATTTTATTTCTGATCTGGACTTTAGGCATTACCGTGCATCTTGTATTTCCATGTGTTCAGTCTGGCAATGCTGAATCCCTGAGGCTCTTCTCAGTGCCCTGTTCATGTTTCCGTGAGCTTCCAGCTTACCTAGCCTAAGATTTCTTGGCTTTGGAGAGGTTCGAGGGAGTGGCCCCGTGGGTGGCGGAACCTTGCTCCTTCCTGAATTAGGAGAGGGTGGGGCACACTCGAGGTGTGGCCTTGGGCCTGTGGGTGTTCAAGGAGGGGCAGCGCTATTCTTGGATGCGCCCTGTGTGGGCTTCATCACCCCACCCTGCAGGCTCAGGTCACCGTCCTCCTTCTACGCACCTGGGCCAACCCCTCCAGATTTCCTCCGAACCTGGGGAAAAGGGGAGTAGCCAGCCATGTGGAGTCTGTTTTGGGGGTTTCATGCTAATTATGTGCAGAAAAAACCCTCTTCACTTGCATGTCAGATATGATATGCGTTCTGGTCCGTTGCTTTCTCTGATCACCCCACAGGGGCTGTGTGTGGCTGAGCGGGCATCCTCCTGGGGCCTCGGGTTGGGTAGTACTGGTTCTGGGGAGGAGACCGTGGGGTCTGCGCAGTCTGTTCATCCACACGGGCCGCCCTGGACACCGACTTCCTGGCGGGGGCTCGGATGGGACATCATTTGGTGGCTCTACTCTTTATTTTTTTTGGTGCCAGTCCTGGGCTTGAACTCAAGGGTCTGGGTGCTGTTGCTGAGCTTCTTTTTACTTAAGGCTAGCGCCCTTCCATTTGAGCCACCGTGCTGCTTTCAGCTTTTTCTGAGTAGTATTAGAGATAGTCTCACAGACTTCCTGCCTCAGATCTCAGCCTCCTGAACACCCCCTGGCTTCAAGTTCTTTAAAATTACTTATTTTTATCTAAGTGGTTGTGCTGAGGGATTTCGGTTAACAAATCAGTGTACGAATACAGTCCAGCCCTGCCATTGTTCTCCATCTGTTAACTAGCCAGACCCAGTCACGAGTACCAGCACTGACAGTGGAATTAAGTTACCTACAGGTATTTCCTACTGAAACGGTCTCCTGTGTGTTTACCCCAGTTGTACCTCGGTTTGACTGGGAAGGCCCGGGCTGTTCTGGTTCCCTGGCCAGCATGGCTGGGGGGCTGTAGCAGGGTGGTTTCTGAGCTCAGTGGGGCAGACACGTCTAGGAAGGCTGGACTTACGTGGGAAACTGGGGTGCTGAACAGGAGTAAATCAGTGATGAGGGAGGCGGCATTTGTTGGGGTGCTGAATAGGAGTAAATCAGTGATGAAGGAGGCGGCATTTGTTGGGGTGCTGAAGGGAATAAATTGGTGGTTAGGGAGGCGGCATTTGTTGGGGTGCTGAAGGGAAGTAAATCAGTGATGAAGGACGCGGTATTTGGTTTTGAGTTAGGGCTTTCTGTGCTCCTTCCCTCGTGAGAAAACACTAGTTTGCATGTGGCCTTAATTTCTTCTTCCTTAAAAACAAAAACCAAAACCAAATTGCCAGAACTCTCTCATGGAAAGCAGGGGTAAAAGGCAGACTCGTCTTATTTTATTCCATTAGCAGCAGCTTTTCCTGGTCGGACATTTCTTTTTTCTTTTTTTGTCTGTGGGTCGTGGGTCTTGAACTCTGGGCCTGGGCGCTGTCCCTCAGCTCTTCAGCTCAAGGCGAGCGCTCTACCACTTGAGCCACAGCGCCACTTCCGGTTTTCTGGTGGTTTATTGGAGATAGGAGTCTCACGGTCTCTCCTGCCCGGGCTGGCTTTGAACCGTGATCCTCAGATCTCAGCCTCCTGAGTAGCTAGGATTACAGGCGTGAGCCACCAGCGCCCGGCTCTGGTCGGACATTTCTATGAAGATGAAAAGTGTTGTGATTTGGTTTTCTACGTTTAGAAGGAACCGAGGGAACCAGCTTCTCTCCTTTAGCACAAGCTCTTTGTCATACAAGTGTGGCTCCCTCTCCCTGGGGGTAGTCTCACCTGGGAGACTTGGGGGCATACCCTGGCCGTGAATGCAGCTGAGTGTGGCGAGGTCTTCCTGTGCCCTGTGTGGCTGGCAGCGATGAGTGACAGGGGTCTGGCTGGCTCACACCTGCGGCTGTGTTATCTGGTGTCCCAGGGTGGGTCCTGGCATCTGACCCCACGATTTCCCCAGCATCCAGACCTCTCTGCCTCTTGGCCACATTCCCCTCTCCAGGAGATGAGGACATGGCCTGGGCAGATGTTGGCACGGGTCATGGGCCTCCTGTGCCCCGAGCCTCGGTGTGTATACTGCGTCTCTCCTGCAGCCCGGTGGAGCAGGGGCCTCGATCGGATACCATCCACATTCCATCCAGACAGCATCCAGAATGAAACAAGAGGGGTCGTGGAAGCCGGAGGCAGGGCAGGTGGTTTTGTGGGAAGAGATGTGGATGGAGTAATGAAGCCTGTGGGAGAAGGTTCTAGGTCCAGCCCTCGGGAGCCTGAGGGAGAGAGGGACCCCAGGGCACTTAGACGCCGTGGCCACTCATCCAGGTCTGTGAGGGTTAGGAGATGCGACCTCTCGTCTGTGAGTGGCCCCCAGTCTTCCCGGCATTCCTCTCTCTAGGCCCCTGGTCCAGTATCAGTAGTCCTAAAAGTAGTGACATAATTCTACCCATGCAGAGCTACGTTTGCCCACAGAAAACAAGTGAATGGGCCAGAGTGTGCTCAGGCTGTGGGGTGATTCAAAAAGGAAGATCCCTTGCTTTACACAAACGACACGGATGTTTCCACCATTGGTGATGTCACGACTCAGTGGCTGTTCAGTGGTCTGCTTTCTGGTATGTTCTGTGTCTGGCTTCTGTTTCCGAGCAGTTGGCTTATTTCTTATTTTACACTTGGTAAATGTCCTGGTTGCTTCATTAGAATTCATTCTTTAGAACCAGAGTAACTGGACCAAAACTAGTACTGCTAGTTGATGGGGAAAGGGTTATGATGAAGTCAGAGCCACGTGAGTTATTCAACTAGCCAGTTATTGAATCAATAATAGTTGTATATTATCCATGTTACGTATGTACTGTGTTACTGGTATAAACTCATTATTTAGTGTCCCCAGACAGTTGTTCATATTTTCTTGGTTTCAGAAAAAATAAATCTGTTATTCAAGTAATAACAACTTGGTAGAAAAGATCCCAAGCTGGGTGCCAGTGGCTCACGCCTGTAATCCTAGCTACTCAGGAGGCTGAGATCTGAAGATCACGGTTCAAAGCCTGCCCTGCAGGAAAAGCCGAGAAACTCTTATCTCCAATAAACCACCAGAGAACCAGAAGTGGTGCTGTGGCTCAAGTGATAGAGTGCAAACCTTTGAGCTGAGGAGCTGAGGGACAGCGCCCAGGCCCAGAGTTCAAGCCCCAGATCCCAGCCCTGGAGAAAACATCTTGAATTTATTTTCATCAGTGTGGCTGCTCTCTCGCTGCATGGCTTTTAGAGAGGCAGCTCCTCAGGGGCCAGCTCTGGTAACAAGCATGCAGGAAGAACCACTGTCGCCGGTCATGTCACAGATGAGGCCGCGGGGGAGCAGTGGGGCACACCTGTAATGCCAGCTCTGGCTGAGGAAGGAGGGTGGTGAGTTCAAGACTAGCCAAGCCCAGGCTGCATAGACCCTATCTTAAAGAAAAGGAGGTGATGTGGGAGTTCTGGCAGATGGGGAGGATGTAGGGCATGGAGTCATAACATCTACCCAGTTGGTTTTTAGATAAAAGTGAGTGAGTGAGAGTTAAAGCAATAAGGATAAGGAAGCCCTGATGATTCATTTGGGTCCCAGAGCAAACATTTTCTGGGGCCAGAGGGAAGCCACACAGGGTTTTAGAAGCCTGCTGTATATTGGAACGGTAACAGATATCCAGAGGTGAGGTTGCTGGTCTGCCTTCCACGCACACCTTTTTGGAATACCTGCAATGCCCAAGTGACGTCAGACCCCAAAATGTGTGCAGTTCTTTAAAGCCGGGTCTGTAAGTTAAAGGGTCACAGGCCTCTTGGTAGGACTCCACCTCCTCCAGAAGGAAATGTGCTATTCGCGTTTCCTCCTCTGCTTAGCCCAGGCCCTCCTGTGTGTTTTCTTTCTGTTGTCTAGCAGAGTTGCTGCACCTGGTTACCTTGATGGGCACATCAAGAGCGCTGGAAAGTCAGCTTGCCGGTCTGCAGACCATCCCGGCCCACCGGGCTGGCACCGCTGAACAGGCGCCTGCGGTGCCCTGGCCCTGCCCTGGGCTCGTACTTGCGCTCTGCGTTAGTCGCTTCTGTGGTTTTCTGCTTCCTTCCAATAACATAGCTTGAGTTATTTGAGAGAAAAAAAAATCACAGAAGTACGATTTCACAAAGACTTCAGTGATTAGAATTGCCGTCTGGAATTTTCAAAACTAGACAGTGAAGCAGCAAAAATTTAAGAAGCTTTCAAAGTTTAGACACAAGAAATGTCTCTTTATAAGGGAGGGCTGTGAGCCGTGGGGTTGTGGGTTCTACCCTTTACAATGCCATATTTAGTAAACCTCAAAACCACCAGGCAAAGTACAAGCTGGAGTAGAAAAGCAGGTCGTTCTGTGACATTTTCAGGCCTATAAAGTGAGAATAACAGCCAGTTTGTTCTCAGGGACCTCGGGTTTGTTCCGTGAAGTGAATCCCAGTCCTGGATGGTTCTTGCTGAGAGTGGCGTGGATTTGTGCTCTTCCTAAGTGGGGGTGGGAAGCTGGATTATTTCACCATGCTCCAAATTTGGGGCAGTTTCTCTGCTGTCTCCCCACTTCTGTCATCCTAAACAAACAGCCTAATGGGAGGCCCCAGAGGGGCAGAGCTCAAGTGCCTGTGTAAAGCTGGTGTGTGGTCCCCTCTGCCTGCAGCCCGGAGACAGATGGTTTGTTCCTGCAGGTGGGCAGACACTGTGGTGACTTTTTGCAATGAAAATGCTGTTAGTGGAAAGACAGATGGGATCTGGTCCAGAACTTGAGGTACCAGTGGGTAAGCACTAGGTAAAAAGGATCCGGTTGTTCATTTCAGCTCCTATAAGAATAGATGTGTGTGCGTGTGCTGTGTTGTGTGTTGTGTTGCAGAAGGGGCATGGGGTTGGAATGAAGTTCCATTCCCCATAGCGTCTTCTTCCTGAAGGCAGCTCACCCGACCCTCCGTCCCCTCCGTCCCCAAGCGGAGCTCTGCGGTCAGACGCGACCATCCTGTGGTTGTGTCCATTTAAGGGCTGGCCTCATGGGTTCCAGGAGATGCAGTTATCCCCTGCGTCTGGCAAGCTGAGGTTGTGTACACTCATGGGCTCTGTCCAGACCAGAAAAGCCTGCCCTGTCCTGTGAGCCCTGTCTGGGCTAGGTGGGCCAAGAGCAGGCTTCAGGTTCCAGGTTCCTGACCTCAGCTCTAGCTCAGTTTCCTCATGGCAGAATCAAGATGCTACAGAAGCACCTTGTGGATACAGCTCTCTCTAGGCCAGCGAGCCCGGGACTAGAAAACACAGTAAGTCAGTGTGGATGTTAGCAGAGCCACACTTCAGCCAGGCATCTGAAGAAAGGTGTAAGGGCAGAATCCTGCATAACTTCGAGAGGATCCCTGGTTTGGAAAACAGTCGAGGAGCCAAGTCCTTAAGTTCCTGGGAGACCTGGGCACTTGAATGTGACAGGGTCCCCAGGTTCTGTCTGTGGAGGGAAATCCCTCCAAGGACAAGTTCCCTGGCCAGCACGCTTGGTCAGTCCAGGAAGACCAGGCCTCCTGTGGCTATCAGTTCAAGGTTCAAGTCTCCAGGTGTGCTCTTGAGAGCAGTTGGAGTTGGAGAACACATAGCCAGAGGGCTCTGTCCAGATCCTTCCTCACTCACGTGTCTCAGTTTGTGTGTGAAGAGTTTTTGGGGCCCTGAGATTTGTTCATTCTTCCAGAAGTTGCAGGGGTGGGGTGGGTGGCAGGGGTTTGCCTTCAGGGCAGGAAGTCCCTGTCCCTCCCTCCCCAGGCCTCACCCCAGAGAAGCATGGCCCATGACTTCCAGGGTGACTTCTCCATCTGTCCCTTGTTTGCCTGGTGGCCTGGGTGTCTCTCAGTTTCGCAGGGGGTTTGGAGGAGGGGGTAGCCTCTAGCACCAATTCATTTTTTTCTCCCAGAGTTGAGTGGTACTGGGCGGGGATGGGGACCCAGGCCTGGCCTGGCCCCGTGACTTCTTGTGCCACTCCTCAGCTGGAGCCTTGCCGCCCTTGCAGTGGTAAGCCCAGAGACTACATCCAGACAGAGCTGGGTTCAAATCTCAGCTGTGCCCCTTGTGAGCTTTCTTGCACATCCACCTCCAAGGCGCTAAGGACTTTGCCCTCACCGATGGCTCTCTCACCTGTCTCTCTTCTTCCCCCCACTTACCTGCAAGTTTCAGGGCGTTGGGGACCATGTTGTAGGGGCAGTGGGAGGATTAGAGCAGAGCATGCTGAGCACGCCGAGCACGCCGAGCCTCTGGCACGGAGACGCGCATGGCTAGATGCTGGGAGATGCGGGTCCCTCCGCTGTAGCAGCGCCTCGGTGTCTGCCTAGACCGTCTGCTGGCTGCAGGAGCCCGTGGCCCCAGGCTGGCCAGCACAGACGGATGGCCCGCCGGCCCAAGTGCTCCTCCCGCTCCAGAGGTGACAGGTGCGCTCTCAGACCTCTCACTTTAGTCCATCCCTAAGGGCTTGACGGTAGCTTTTGGAAAGTACTTAAAAGGAAGCCGTAGTTCTTTATTCAACAAGGACGATGCCACACACATGTCCAGCTTTGAATGTGCACATGGCTCCTCTGTGCTGTAACAGGACCTCTCGGCCAAGGATAGACTGTTAATGATGGCCTGGTGTAGGCTTTGTTGTTGATTCAGTGGGATGGGGGTTGGAGTTCATCAGTAACATCGGAGTTTGGATTTGCCCAGTTTTCAAAGCCTCCATGTCCTGTGTTAGAGCAATAGTGGGACACAGGTAAACCCAGACAGTTGTGATGTTAAGGTCAGTGAAGTCACACCGTACATGCCTTGCACTTCTGCAAGGGGCTGTGTGAGCGAGCGCTGGACTTCATTGAGCCGTCCTCCATCCTTGGCCTCCAGGTAGCTGGGATTGCAGTCAGACCCAGCTGTCCTGGAGTGAGTGCAAGATGATCTTGGAATTTGTTCTTCCCCCTGCTCATCTTGGTTTGGGAGGGAGGGGTGGCCAGCACAGTGTGGCAAGTGGAAACTCTCTTCAGCAGCTGTTCTAAAGCCCGAGGGAAATGGGATAGTGACTTCATCAATCGCCAACTCAGTTCCTGCATCAGTGGTGATGTAAGATCTGACCTCGGCAGCCAGGGTGGTACGGTGGTGGTAGGTACTTGCCTAGCGCATGCAGGACTGGGTCTGATTTCTAGCATGGGGGAGGGGGTTGTTAAGAGCCTCGACTCACCTCTGGCTGGGGCAGGGAGAGCAGCATTTCTGTCCTCCTTCCTGTCTTTCTTTCCTGTCAGGATGAGCTTCAGAGGTCTGGGCCAGTAGGGCCCGATAATCAAAACATACCCTAAGTAACCGGCATTCAATCGGCAAGAGAAGTCGGAAAACAGTTTCTTAAAGCACATGGCAGAATGCAGGAAATTGGTGGAACTAGGCAAGTTCAAAGAAGAAACAGAGTTCTAGCCAGGGGATTTGATTCAGTTACAGGGAGGGGGAGGCGTGGATGGGGTGGGTGAGGATGGGGTAGGATTTTGAAAGGAGAAAAGATCGGGAGTCCTGGGAAAGAGAGAGAGCTAAGCCAGGCCTTGAAGCCTGAAGCTGGGAGGGTAGGGTTTATGCGCCAGGCAGAGAGGAGAGAGGAAGTTCCCCACAGCCGAGGAGAGCGCAGGTCCTCTGAGCTGTGACGTTGGTGTACTTGAACCTGTGGCTGCCCCTGGGAGTCTGGTGAAGGGGTGTCTTCCGCAGAGGATACTGACTCCTGAGGTTCCCCTGCCGTCAGGATGGCCTCCATCCACCAATATTGTTCTCTGGCCTTTCTTGTTTTGTTTTGTTATCTTGGATAAACAGAGGGAGGCTGATTCATTTTTCAAGAAAAACAGGATGCACTAAAATACTGCGGGCGACACTGAGGCAGACCTGTGCAGGCACGTACAATCTTGTTTATAAAGGGAGCGGGCAGTGCGGCCGCAGACCCCACCCTGTCTGCTCCTTCTCACTCCCCCACCTGGCTGGCCCCTGCACGGCTCTTGGCCAACTTGTCGATTTCTTCAGAGGTCAGCGTCTCAGCAAACCTGGACTGATCGCAGTGAGCAAGCAGGGCTGCTGTGAGGAGTTCCCGTGGAGCTGGATTGTCTTTGTGCTGAGTGTGAGAGGCTGGCTCAGGACCAGAGCAGGGCATGCACGGTGACTGAGAAGCCTCGGCGTTGTGCAAACAGGATGTGCGCAAGCAGAGAGGCCCCAGGGCCCTTGCCGCTTCTCCTCCCTCACCACCATTCCCGCACTCCGGGTCCTTCATCCTCGTCTTTCTTTTGGGCTTCTTTGGTTTCTTGGAGACAGGCTCATCCTGGGGAACCCAGCCAGCCTCCCACGTCCGGTCCTCCTGCCTCTGTCCTCTGAGTGTTGGGCTTATAGGCAGGTCTAACCATATCCAGTATTTTTTTAAACTGTTTGAACAGCTGAGGTTCAAGTTTTCTGGCACCTGGTCAGAGTACACCTATGTTTTATTTATGTATTTTATGTATTTATTTAGTTTAGTGAACACCTTGCATATTGTTCTACACCTAAACCAACCCACAGGTGCATAGGTAAGGCATTTCTTACTTATTTTACTTATTTATTTATTGGGCCTGGGCGCTGTCCCTTAGCTTTTTTGCTCAAGGCTAGTAGTGTTCTACCACTTGAGCAACTGTTCCATTTCTGGCCTTATGGTGGTTAATTGGAGATAAGATTGGCTGGCTCCAAACAGGAATTCAGCCTCTTGAGTAGCTAGGATTGGAGGTGTGAGCCACCAGCGCTGGGCTACAGCATTCCTGATAATGCAAGGTTACAAATGCCCTTCACCATCTAAATTGTCACTGTGGTGTCTTCTTTGAAAGACTTCTGTGTTTTTAAAAAGATTTGTGGATTAAAATGGCTGCACTGCTCAGTCATATGGTTCTAGAGAAAAGGAACATCCAGGCATCACTGTTGCTTGTGAGCAACATCAGTGATCACGCTCCAGGGAACCCATTTTCCAGCTGAAACACAACTGCAACCTGATGTTTGAAAGTGGTCAAGAAAGACCCTGTCTGCCTGGTGGGGCATGTCCGGAGGCAATGCTGCGGTGGACGCCGGGTAGGAGTGCATCCGGAGGCAACGCTGCGGTGGACGCCGGGCAGGAGCGCATCCGGAGGCAGTGCTGCGGTGGACGCCGGGCAGGAGTGCATCCGGAGGCAACACTGCGGTGGACGCCGGGCAGGAGCGCATCCGGAGGCAATGCTGCGGTGGACGCCGGGCAGGAGTGCATCCGGAGGCAACGCTGCGGTGGACGCCGGACAGGAGTGCATCCGGAGGCAACGCTGCGGTGGACGCCGGGCAGGAGCGCATCCGGAGGCAATGCTGCGGTGGACGCCGGGCAGGAGCGCATCCGGAGGCAATGCTGCGGTGGACGCCGGGCAGGAGTGTATCCGGAGGCAATGCTGCGGTGGACGCCAGGCAGGAGC
Source organism: Dipodomys ordii (assembly GCF_000151885.1). Lineage (NCBI taxonomy): Eukaryota > Metazoa > Chordata > Mammalia > Rodentia > Heteromyidae > Dipodomys > Dipodomys ordii. The sequence continues at coordinate 753,600 of NW_012267340.1, forward strand.
GCATCCGGAGGCAACGCTGCGGTGGACGCCAGGCAGGAGCGCATCCGGAGGCAATGCTGCGGTGGACGCCAGGCAGGAGCGCATCCGGAGGCAATGCTGCATGTCAGCAGGGCTTCTCTGAGGATTTTCTCTTCTAGTCATCTTTCTCATACTCAAATTTTTGTCTTGCAGTGATTGTACTGGTGGGTTTCAACTTAACCTACTGTTTGTGTGCCCAGAGCATCTTGATCAGGGTCATTCCTCCATCATCTCCTCTCCCTACCCCTCCACCATTTCCCTCCATCATTCCCCGTCCATCCTACCCATTCCATCGTTCCCCCTCCATCATTCCCCCTCCATCATTCCCCCTCCATCATCCCCCCTCCATCACTCTCCTCCATCATTCCCCCTCCACCATTCCTCCTCCATCCTACGTACTCCATCATTCCCCCTCCATCCTACCCACTCCATCATTCCTCCTCCATAGTTCCCCCTCTATCATTCCCCCTCCATCATTCCCCCTCCATCCTACCCACTCCATTCCTACCTACTCCATCATTCCCCCTCCATCATTCCCCCTCCATCCTACCCACTCCATCATTCCCCCTCCATCATTCCCCCTCCATCCTACACACTCCATCATTCCCCCTCCATCATTCTTCCTCCATCATTCCCCTCCATCATTCCTCCTCCATCATTCCCCCTCCATCACCTCCTCCACCATTCCCGTCCATCATTCCCCCTCCATCATTCCCCTCCATCATTCCCCCTCCATCATTCCCCTCCATCATTCCCCCTCCATCCTACCCACTCCATCCTACCCACTCCATCATTCCTCCTCCATCATTCCTCCTCCATCCTACCCCCTCCATCATTCCTCCTCCATCATTCCCCCTCCATCATTCCCCTCCATCATTCCCCTCCATCCTATCCACTCCATCACTCTCCTCCATCATTCCCCCTCCATCATTCCCCCTCCATCATTCCCCCTCCATCATTTCTCCTCCATCATTCCTGCTCCATCATTCCCCCTTCATCATTCCTCCTCCATCCTACCCACTCCATCATTCCCCCTCCATCCTACCCCCTCCATCATTCCCCCTCCATCCTACCCACTCCATCATTCCCCCTCCATCCTACCCACTCCATCATTCCCCCTCCATCCTACCCATTCCATCATTCCCCCTCCATCATTCCCCTCCATCATTCTCCTCCATCGTTCCCCCTCCATCATCCCCCCTCCATCACTCTCCTCCATCATTCCCCCTCCACCATTCCCCTCCATCCTACGCACTCCATCATTCCCCCTCCATCCTACCCACTCCATCATTCCTCCTCCATAGTTCCCCCTCCATCATTCCCCCTCCATCATTCCCCCTCCATCCTACACACTCCATCATTCCCCCTCCATCATTCTTCCTCCATCATTCCCCTCCATCATTCCCCCTCCATCATTCCCCCTCCATCCTACCCACTCCATCCTACCCACTCCATCATTCCTCCTCCATCATTCCCCTCCATCCTACCCACTCCATCATTCCCCCTCCATCCTACCC
>NW_012267340.1:755379-763676 GCF_000151885.1 Dipodomys ordii
CCTCCATCCTACCCACTCCATCATTCCCCCTCCATCCTACCCCCTCCATCATTCCTCCTCCATCATACCCCCTCCATTATTCCCCTCCATCCTACCCACTCCATCACTCTCCTCCATCATTCCTCCTCCATCATTCCTCCTCCATCATTTCTCCTCCATCATTTCTCCTCCATCATTCCTGCTCCATCATTCCCCCTTCATCATTCCCCCTCCATCATTCCCGTCCATCATTCCTCCTCCATCATTCCTCCTCCATCATTCCTCCTCCATCATTCCTCCTCCATCATTCCCCTCCATCCTACCCACTCCATCACTCTCCTTCATCATTCCCCCTCCATCATTCCCCCTCCATCATTCCCCTCCATCCTACCCACTCCATCACTCTCCTCCATCATCCCCCTCCACCATTCCCCTCCATCATTTCCCCTCCTCTCCCTCCACCCCTTCCTCACCAGTGACATCAAACATCCCTCCTCACCTACGTAGGTGAGCTCCATGACTCTTTGTCCTTTTCCATTGTCTTGCCTTCCTCCCATTCTCCCCCTGCTCTGAGATGCGTCTCAGTCTCCTGATACGCACTGTGTGTTCAAGGGTTTCACGTGGAGAGTCACTCCTGCATAGACCACACTTGCATCAGCTTGGAGCCACATACCTGTGGATGTCCCTGTGTGTGTTTAAAGTTTAAGTCTAACATCCACAGCTGTCTCTCTCTTTTCTTGGGTCTGGTACTGGGGTTTGAACTCAGGACTTTGTGCTCTTGCTTTTAGAGTACAAACACCATGTATTGGTTCAGGAGGGAAATTAACGACAGAGGAAATCATACTCTTAAGGAACCTTATTTCCAGTGCAGAATAAAGGTATTTCAACTGCCAGGACTGTGTTGGCAGGTAGGGGTTGTGATTTGGGGTGTTTTCCCCATTCTGCTGTGGATTTAGTTTAATATGTGTGAACATTTTCCCAGGACTTGATGCTAGGGTGTGGGCCTGGGCTGCATTGAGCTGAGACACAGAACATGTGTATCTCAAATCTCAGCCTTTGCTGTTGAGTGCTGCTTTTAGAGGCAGTTTGTCCAATAGCCCATCTGACCTTGAACTCAGGATCCGTTTGCCTCAGCTTAGGTAGTGCTGATATTGTAGGTGTGCCACACTCCACTGGCTCTGCTCTTGTCTTGGATCTAGATTTTGAGTGGCACCAGGCTTTAGCTAATGGAAGTGTCAGGCCACAGTTCAGGTTTGCCAAGGATGTATTAGCAAATGCTACTTGTTTGGCTATTTGGTGTTTATCTACATTTCTAGTCCAATCAGTATTTGATAGTCTAGAATGCTGTCTCTCCCTCAGTGAAGTCTTCATAAGAAAATTCCAGGGGTCCAGGCCGGTCTCTTGACCCCTGATTATCTTTGAGATCTGAGGTTGTGGAAGTTTCTTCCTTTGCCCAAAAGAGATAATGGCTGCCATGACGGAGATTTCTATGTAAGTGCATGAAGAAAATAATGTAAAGAAAAGTGTCCTTTAAATCACATGAGTGTGAACTGTGATGGAGCTTAGCAAGCAGTCAATAAGCACTTGTGACCTCCCATAATGCACCTTGGATTTCGCTGTGTCGCAGCAGAGTTTTCCATGGAGGGAATGCATGGCGACTAGCTTAGCGAAGGCTGTGGAGCTACCGGGTTGTGCTGCCCGTTGGACCTTGCGGTCTGGGTGGGCCTCGCTGCTGTCAGGCTCTTCTCCTTCCTGGTGCCTCTCATCGCTCTGCCTGCTGCCGCCTGGTCGTCATGCTCCGCAGACCAGCGTCTTCCCCTGGCCTCTGGCAGAGGGACTGCTCCCTGCCATTTGTGGGGCTGGCAAACTTCTGAGTAAAACACTGGAAATACTTTTGGCCTTATAGTTCACAGTTACCTCTAACTGCAGCACCCATGTGGGTAAATGTGGTCATATTCCAGTAAAGCTTTATTTCCCACATCGAGTTACCTGCTGGCTGTGTCCTCAGCTTCAGGGTCTGACTTGTGCAGGTCGCCATCTGTGGGACTTCCGTGGGCTCCGCTTCCTGCCTCCTCTTCCTTCATCTCCTCTCCATGGCTCTCAGCAGCCATTTCCAGCTCAAGGAACTCTATTTATTCTGTGTTGGATACAGGTTACCATCTTGAACCAACTTCAGGTTTCTTTAAATGTGTAATTACAATGAAGAGTGGCCATTTGTGACTTCAACAGCTGGGTTCCTGATGTGAGGGAACACAGCTCCTTCCCCCACCCCCAGTGACCCCCTAGCTTTTACATTACAGGAAGTGCTCTGTAGACTCTAAGAGGAAACGACTACCAAACTAAAAGCTTCATTGCATTTCAAATCATTGGAGCAGGTATGGATTTGGTACTGTATTCACAGTTGCAAAACTGGCAAGCTGATTATGGAAGTGTGGGTCTTCATGATGCTCAGTTTTTAGACGTGCATACTTGATGTTAGAAAGAACGGTGGCTTGCCAAGGGAAGAGGCCTGGTCCCCACGGGAGGTAGTGCTGTGGACTCTCCTTTCTCACGGGCGTCGTGGAATTACCGGGCACCTACTCTCTCTGAGAGCTGGTGGGAGAGCCGAGGGCGTCTTCTGGCCTGCTCGCGGAGGTTGGCACCAGCGGTTCTGAGCAGGAAACCTTGCCATGCATCTCTGTGCAGCCGAGGCAGATGTGGACATTGGTTACTTCCTCTGTGGAAGCTTTTATCTCTGTGTGCTGGGTGACCGGCAAAACAATAGCTTGCTGTGGAGTTTCAGGAATCAAAGAAGAGGAAATAGCATGGGGGTGACCACAGCTGGCAGGCGGGAAGGTGAGCCTGGCCAGCCACCCTCTGTCAGGGCCACATAAATGCCACACAGGCTCTGTCACTGCCGTCTAGGCCTGCTGCTGTGACGTGACCACACACAACTTACAAGCAGGTGTGTGGAGCCGTGTCCGTGTGGGGAGGTGTGGGGAATGGGCATGGTGCAGCACTCCTATAATCCCAGCTACTTGAGAGATGGAAATGGAAAGAACCACAATTCAAGGCCAACATGGCCAAAAAGTTAGGCTCCATCTTCACAAACAACCCCTGTGCGATGGCTCATGCTTGTGATCTCAGCTACCTGGGAGGTATAGGTGGTCTAAGGCCAGCCCTGGGCAAAAACACAAGATCCTGTCTGAAATCAATGGCTGAGGTTGTGGCTCAAGTGGTAGGGCACCTAACTAAACCTGTCATGAAGGATGCCTGTGCTTCTTTAGTTAAAAATGTAGAAACCATTGTGCGGTTGAGGGGTCTGGGAGTGGGTAGGGCCTGGCTGCCATTTCCTGAGGGCCTTGGCTGATCCTCTCACGTGGCGTGGTGGCTGCATAGCCTGGGTCTTGCACGTCTTCCAGGCTCTAGGGTCTGTTGGCTAAGCGTGGCTAGGTTCCGATCGAGGGAATGATAGGATTTCCTAGAACTTCCTGGCCCACGAGGCACAGGGCTGGATGCCCGGGCAGTGATGCTGTCTTGGACATGCTGGCGTGGGTACCGGCCTCATCCTGCCATTTAACGTGTAGACTCGAGTGGTGGTCAGGCGCTCAGATGGATCAGAGCTGTTCAGGCTGCGCTGTGAGATTACAATACGTCCACGGCTGGTGAAGAAGCCACGCTATGTCTCGTGGTCCTCAAAGCCGGGATTACGAGCATGAGCCCTCGGCTGCTTTCTGGCTGTTGTGTGGCAGCCGGCATGGTGCTGGGTGCCTGGCTGAGGGGGAGGCTCCGTGAGTGGCCCCGGGCTCCCTGGAGCCTGGAGCAGGCTTGGCCTGGCCTATGTGAGCGGCCCCGGGCTCCCTGGCGCAGGGAGCAGGCTTGGCCTGGCCTATGTGAGCGGCCCTGGGCTCCCTGGTGTGGGGAACAGGCTTGGCCTGGCCTATGTGAGCGGCCCCAGGCTCCCTGGCGCAGGGAGCAGGCTTGGCCTGGCCTATGTGAGCGGTCCTGGGCTCCCTGGCCTGGCCTATGTGAGCGGCCCTGGGCTCCCTGGCCTGGCCTATGTGAGCGGGCCCTGGGCTCCCTGGTGTGGGGAACAGGCTTGGCCTGGCCTATGTGAGCGGCCCTGGGCTCCCTGGTGTGGGGAACAGGCTTGGCCTGGCCTATGTGAGCGGCCCTGGGCTCCCTGGTGCGGGGACAGGCTTGGCCTGGCCTATGTGAGCGGCCCTGGGCTCCCTGGTGCGGGGAACAGGCTTGGCCTGGCCTATGTGAGCGGCCCTGGGCTCCCTGGTGTGGGGAACAGGCTTGGCCTGGCCCACCTGAGCAGCCCTAGGCTCCCTGGCGCGGGGAACAGGCTTGGCCTGGCCTATGTGAGCGGCCCTAGGCTCCCTGGCGCAGGGAACAGGCTTGGCCTGGCCCACGTGTGGTATCTCCCTTGTCTCTGGGACAGCCGGGCTCCTGTGAGAAGTGCTTGTCTCCTCACTTAGTGGCCCTTCCTTCCTCCAGAGCACAGGCATGGAAGGCTGTGGTGAGCTCACTACCTGACATGACTCCAGGGGTTCAGGCCACCGTGTGCTCCTTGGTGAGGACACAGGACCCGTCGCCTCCGCCCTGTGTGGCCTTTCTGGGGCCTGGCCTCCAGCACCTGTCCTCACACCTGCCTGTGGCCTTCCAGTGCGTGCTGCAAGGGTGTGGGAACGGCCACAGGGGGCGGCTCACAGAGCCCCCCAGCAGCTGCCCTGCCTGCGGCTGCGGGCCGGGCCGCAGGGATTAAGGCAGCCCTGGAAGTGGCAGCTGTGACCCCTGGGAGCCCTCCAGCTCTGGCTCCCTGCTTTCCTCCACGTCCCACGGGCTCAGAATTTAGCCTCGTTTGATGGCACCCTATGTGTATGTATAGCAGGCTCTGTGCACACTGTTCCTGATTGTCCCCTTTGAATGGGGAGTAGAAGCTGAAGCTGCTAGGCCCCTTGCAAAGCCCTGTGCCAACGTGCCCCCCCCCCCGGTGCAGCAGTGCTGCCCTCTGCCAGCAAAATCCAAGGGAGATCAGACGTCTCAAGTTCAAGGCCAGCCTGGGCTGCATGTGGGACCCTGTCTCAATAAGAACAGGACAGGGACAAAAATGCTTTACATAGGAGGAAATGTCAAAATATTTTGCAAAATATACTTTTTTTTATGTTTTGTTGGTAATGGGGGTTGAACTCAGGGCCTGGCGGTGTCTTTGAGCTCTTTTGTCCAAGGCTAGTGCTCTACCACTTTGAGCCACAGCACCCCTTCCGGTTTTCTGGTGGCTAATTGGAGTCTCAGGCTGGATCTCAGCCCTCCTGAGTAGCTAGGATTGCAGGTGTGAGCCACCGGCGCCCAGCTCAAATTCTACTATTGATAGCAGCATCACTACTGGTCATAAAGTGTGAAAATGTCTGAAAACTTGAATGGGCATTTCACAAACTCTCTCCGTCCTTGCTCTGGCCACGGCGTGGTCCTGGGCCTGGTCCGGCTGGCCTGGCCCTCACGGCGTGGTCCTGGGCCTGGTCCGGCTGGCCTGGCCCTCCCGCCATCTCGCTCTTGGCATGTGTGTGTGTGGCGCCATCAGAGCCTCGCCCTGGCAGCATCGCTCTCGTTCATGCCTCTCATAATCCAGTCACAATCCAAAGGAAATGTCAGTTGAGTCTTGCATTACTAACGTGAACCAAGAAAAGTCTAACAAAACTTTCTGTGGAGCCGGGCAGTGAATGCAATCTCTCATGATTTCTCTGGGGCAGCTTGAAGCCTGAAGGCACGCGAGCGGGGACAGAAGGGGGTGGGGAGTGGAAGTAGAGTAATGAGGGGAAAAGTACAATTAAATTATTAGCCTTATCAGGAAGGAACTGTGTGGAATTGTTTCTAAGCTAAAGCAATCACAAAGCTGTATTTCCCCTTGGGTTGGAAGCTTCTCCATAAACCTCCATTAAGATGTCAGTGTTCCTTGTGAAGCCGTCTTGATTTGCATTCCCATGTACAACCATTAACAAAAGACCCTTTATGTCTCCGCACAGCTTGGTTTCAGACATGAACTCTGTCTTCCTTTATTATTTCATAGAATTTGGTTACTTGACCGAACTTACTAGTAAATCATTCCTTGAGGAGTTGGAGAGTCTTACTGGTGTGGTTAAGGGCCAGTTTGGGAGCCTGGGGAGGAGGGGAGAGGGGGGGACAGAGGGACAGGGGAGGCCTTACCCCCAGAGACCCTGCTTCCTCAAAGTAAGACCTGTGTGTACCCTCAACCTCTTGCTGGATTTTCTAAGTTCTTGGCTAAAACTTTTTCTTTGACGTTTGTAAATAGATTTCCATAGTTGAAACCTAGAATATAAAGAATCCTGTTGTTTCTTTTTTGTTGTTGTTGTTGCTGTTGTTTAAAATGAGGCTTTTTCCTAAATATCTGGATATCAGCCAAGTTAATGTGGACGGTGACAAGCATATCAGCGGGGGGTGGGGGTGGGGGGGTCGAGTTCATGGCCCCTTGAAACTTGTTTTCATGACCAAGCAAGAAAAGTATCGAATGTTCTCCTGCATGTGGAATATGTGGAATCTACACCTTAAAAAAAGAGTGACATGAATGTGAAACGGGACCAGGTGGGTGGGAGCAACAGAAAGGGTAGAAGAGCAGCAGGCGCAGTGGGGGAGGGCCGTGTGTGAAAACAGAGCAGTACCTCCCCCTCCACTGTTTTAAAGGGGCACGGATGTCTAGAGGCAGCGGATTTGATCAAAGTACATTACGTGGCCTCTGACGCGGTCACGCAGCACCCTGTGGCCACGAGGCTGCCGGTTTATATTTACCGTGTAAATAAGACACGCATTATTTATTTCTCAAGCGTGCTGGAAGGTTGCTTAGCTGTTAGCACAGGGGCAGGACCTGATTTACAAAGTCTACAACCACTGTGGAAATCCGCGTGCAGGTCCCTCAGGAAACGAGCCCTAGACCCTGCCTTAAGACCTTGCCAAGTGTCGGAGGAGTAGGAGCTGCTGTACAAGGGACACCCCAGGCCCATGTATCTACCTCACCTCTGCTCGCAGTGGCCAGGCGTGGGGTTAGCAGTGGGCACCCCAGGCCCGTGTATCTACCTCACCTCTGCTCGCAGTGGCCAGGCGTGGGGTTAGCAGTGGGCACCCCAGGCCCGTGTATCTGCCTCCCCTCTGCTCCCAGTGGCCAGGCGTGGGGCTAGCAGTGGGTAGAGCGCACATGCCCGTTGTCCTTTTGGCCCCGTGTCTTTCTTAGCTTACTGGTACTTCCTGCTAAGTACCAGGTAGTTCACTTATGGTAACTCAGGATCCTGTGAAGACTGAGTTCTCAGTACTTACTAAGTACTAGGTCACATACAGTGAATGGGTTATGACCCTATAAGGGCTGAGTGCTAGTAATTGCTAAGTACCAGGTGGTTCTGATCCCATTAGGGATCTGAGTTCTGGTACTTACTGTACCTCTTCCAACCAAGGCCCCTTGGCAGCCCGCCCGCTCTTTCTTTATTTTGGATGGCTTTTACCCAGGCATAGCCTCACCCTGAATTGTGTTTGATGGCAGCAGACGGCATGTCGCAGCCCCTTGCAAACAGTGCCTGTCTGGCGGGGTTTCCTGGACCCAGAGCCCTTCACCACCGCCGGCCGGCTTTGTGAACTTTGGTGATTAACCTGGTTATTTGTCCTGTGGGATGCTAAGCTCGGGCTTCTGGGGCCAGCAGAGTCTCCGGGAAGCATCCATGTGCTGGTTCGACCCGCGGCTCCCAGCCTCTGTTACTTGGAGTTGTGGCGTCTCTGTCCAGTGTCCAGCCCAGGCTGGTGGCCGGGCAGTCCCCTGCAGAGCGCCCAGTTTCCCATCAGGGTCAGGCCACTGACCTGCTCTTGGCTGGTTTGCAAGCCATACTGTCAGAGGCATCGTCCACACGAGGCGTGCTTCACCTATGTTTCCACACACAGTGGTTTCAGTCAGTGGCTCCTCAGTTCCTCACAATTGGAATTCCATCCGGAAAACCTGAGAGTTATTGGGGTGCTCAGGGGACATTGCGTTTCCCTCTGTGTAAGCCTTTGGCGGTGTTGTCCCCATTGGGGACAATGGAGGTCCTCCAATACAGGGGATGAGAGCTCTCCGTGGGGGGCACAGCCCCGCAGTCCTTCACAGACAGAAATCCCTCGATTAGTAACAGGAGAGCAGACCTTCCAGTCAGTGGGAAATCTCCTGGCTCAGGGCCACAGTCACGAGGAACCTGCACCAAAAAAGCAAATGTGTCCCTGAAAGGAAAAACCTGCACATTGTGTACAGAAAACGTATTTCCCCTGATTGTGCACCGTGCACGCTCGTCCAGCCCTCAGCA
>NW_012267340.1:764801-767461 GCF_000151885.1 Dipodomys ordii
GTGTGTCCTCACCCGGACCTCAGCACACGTGAACTGTGCACCGTGCACTGCGTGTCCTCACCCGGCCCTCAGCACACGTGAACCGTGCACCGTGCACCGTGTGTCCTCACCCGGCCCTCAGCACATGTGAACCACGTACCGTGTGTCCTCACCCAGCCCTCAGCACACGTGAACTGTGCACCGTGCACCGCGTGTCCTCACCCGGACCTCAGCACACGTGAACCACGTACCGTGTGTCCTCACCCGGCCCTCAGCACACATGAACTGTGCACCGTGCGTGCTCGCCCAGCCCTCTCACCATGCACTGCGAACCGTGTACCACGTGTCCTCACCCGGCCCTCAGCACACGTGCACCGCACATGTGCACCGTGTGTCCTCACCCAGCCCTCAGCACACGTGAACTGTGCACGTGCACTGTGTGTCCTCACCCGGCCCTCAGCACACATGCACAGCGCATGTGCACCGCGTGTCCTCACCCGGCCCTCAGCACACATGCACCACACACCGCGTGTCCTCACCCGGCCCTCAGCACACATGCACCGTGCATGTGCACCGCGTGTCCTCACCCGGCCCTCAGCACACGTGCATAGCACATGTGCACCGCGTGTCCTCACCCGGCCCTCAGCACACATGCACCGTGCATGTGCACCGCGCACTGATGTCCTGGTCCTGCCCTCTTGCCATGCTCGGCGCGCCCATCATCCCGTCCACCCCTCTCGTGTCAGGATTACATACGGGCTGGCAGGCCCAGTGGGAAGGGAGGACCCCCCAGCTGGTCATCAGACTGAATGTAAACAGTTATTTGTCGCAAACATACAATTAACATGGAGTTAAAATGAAAAACACAGCTGCTGTAGATTGGCAAGAAGAAAGCCAGGTGGTTGGAGAAGAAAATGAGCTGTGTTCTACAAGGCAGGCTTTCTGCTCATTTCTGGGGTGCAGGCAGTGCCCTTGGGCAGGGCGGGTGGCAGGGGCGTGGAGCTGGGGGTCCGCAGGTGGACAGGTAGGACACGGATGCCCTGCTCCGTCTGGATGAACAGTTGGGGCGCGGACACTGGCTGGGCCACCTGCAGAGCCCTCCGCGCGCGTGAGCTGTGTACTGACAGGACCCTCTGCGCGCGTGAGCTGCGTACCGACAGGACCCTCCACTCACGCGCGTGAGCTGTGTACTGACAGGACCCTCCGCTCGTGCGCGTGAGCTGAGTACCGACAGGACCCTCCGCACACGTGAGCTGCGTACAGACAGGACCCTCCGCACGTGTGAGCTGTGTGCTGACAGGACCCTCCGCTCACGCGCGTGAGCTGTGTACTGACAGGACCCTCCGCTCACGCGCGTGAGCTGCGTACTGACAGGACCCTCCGCTCGTGCGCGTGAGCTGTGTACTGACAGGACCCTCCGCTCGTATGCGTGAGCTGTGTACTGACAGGACCCTCCGCACACGTGAGCTGTGTACTGACAGGACCCTCCGCTCGTGTGCGTGAGCTGTGTACTGACAGGACCCTCCGCACACGTGAGCTGTGTACTGACAGAACTCTCCGCTCACGCGCGTGAGCTGCGTACCGACAGGACCCTCTGCTCACGCGTGTGAGCTGCGTACCGACAGGACCCTCCGCTCGTGCACGTGAGCTGCGTACAGACAGGACCCTCCTCGCGCGTGAGCTGCGTACCGACAGGACCCTCCGCTCGTGCGCGTGAGCTGTGTACTGACAGGACACTCCGCACGCGTGAGCTGCGTACCGACAGGACCCTCCGCTCACGCGCGTGAGCTGCGTACCGACAGGACCTTCCGCTCGCGCGCATGAGCTGCGTACCGACAGGACCCTCCGCTCACGCGCGTGAGCTGCGTACTGACAGGACCCTCCGTGCGCGTGAGCTGTGTACCGACAGGACCCTCCGCTCGCGCGCGTGAGCTGCGTACCGACAGGACCCTCCGCTCACGCGCGTGAGCTGCGTACCGACAGGACCCTCCGCTCGCGCGCGTGAGCTGTGTACTGACAGGACCCTCCATGCGCATGAGCTGTGTACTGACAGGACTCTCCGTGCGTGTGAGCTGCGTACCGACAGGACCCTCCGCTCGTGTGCGTGAGCTGCGTACCGACAGGACCCTCCGTGCGCGTGAGCTGCGTACCGACAGGACCCTCCGTGCGCGTGAGCTGCGTACCGACAGGACCCTCCGTGCGCGTGAGCTGCGTACCGACAGGATCCTCCGCTCGTGCGCGTGAGCTGCGTACCGACAGGACCCTCCGCTCACGCGCGTGAGCTGCGTACCGACAGGACCCTCCGCTCACGTGCGTGAGCTGCGTACCGACAGGACCCTCCACTCGTGCGCGTGAGCTGCGTACCGACAGGACCCTCCTCTCGTGCGCGTGAGCTGCGTACCGACAGGACCCTCCGCTCACGCGCGTGAGCTGCGTACCGACAGGACCCTCCGCTCGTGCGCGTGAGCTGCGTACTGACAGGACCCTCCGCTCACGCGCGTGAGCTGTATACTGACAGGACCCTCCGCTCACGCGCATGAGCTGCGTACCGACAGGATCCTCCGCTCACGCGCGTGAGCTGCGTACCGACAGGACCCTCCGCTCGTGTGCGTGAGCTGCGTACCGACAGGACCCTCCGCTCACGCGCGTGAGCTGCGTACCGACAGGACCCTCCGCTCACG
>NW_012267340.1:768303-771754 GCF_000151885.1 Dipodomys ordii
TTGGGGTGCTGTGGCAGTTCCCACCTGTGTATTGGGGTGCTGTGGCAGTTCATACCTGTGTATTGGGGTGCTGTGGCAGTTCCCACCTGTGTATTTAGGGGTACCGTTGCTCCCTCAGAGGCCGGGGTGGAATAGGCGAGGTGTTCCCTTGCCGGAGGGAGCTTGGGGGACCAGCAGCAAGCACAGCCCTCTCCCTGTATGCAGCCCCTGACCTTCACTGCACCCCACATTGCTGGAAACCTTTCTTTCCTTGTGCTAGGGATGGAGCTTGAGGCCAGGAGAAGTCCTGGTACTTTCCGAGTTTTCACAGAGATTAGGAAAACGTGGTTGAGCACTTGGCTGGGTTTTCAGACTGGCCCCAGTTGGGTGGTGTTGAGGAGCAGAGGGTAGCGGTCCCTGCAGGGCGTGGGGCCGGGTGAGTCAGTTTCCCAAAGGGCTTTTCACATTCATGGTGTCCCCTCTGCCCACAGGGGACAAAGTGGTGGTGAGTAAGCCCTGGCAGGAAGCACGGATGTTAAGCTATTCCTGCTCCAGGTCTACTCCCAGTGCTGCCAGCTGGCCTGGCCCTGCTGCCCGTGGCTTCAGCAAAGCCGGCTCCACATGGATGCGGGGCCAGGCAGCCCCGCGCAGCTGGCCACGCGGGCGGGCGGGCGGAAGCCGGTTTGCCCTGCTCTTCTCCTGAGCCTGCTATTTAAGCAAGCGGGGCCCCTGGTGTGACTGGGGTGGAAGTGGAGGATTAGAGCCTGGTAGTTAAAAATACAACCCCTGCCATTCACTGGGAATTCCAGGGACAGCTGACATTTTTGGGCTGGCCAGTGTGGCGGAGGCCGGAAGCATGCCCCCAGGAAAACGCTCCATCTTCTTGCTCCTCCTGCGGGGCCTCACGTCTCTGTTTCTGTAAGAACTATTACTCCTGCGTCAGAGACGCAGATCCTCTGGAACCTGGCAGGCACACCCTCCTGCGTGAACTCTGGGAAGGGGGTGGCTCCTGCCCGCACAAGCCTGCCAACCTCTAATGCAGCTTGGGCTGAAGCTCTGAACACGCTGCTGGTGGCGCATCCGCAGCGTGTTGGTACGGCCTGACTTTTTAGTTGTCGTGCAGTAGGATAGCGGGGAGGCCCCTCTAATGTGTCGCCGAGACTTCCTCCCCACGCAGTTATCAGGTGGAGTGGAGCCGGTCAGGGCGCAGCTTGGGAGGCAGGGAGGCCAATAAGCCAAGCCAGGCCAGCTGTTCACACCACAGTCCTGGCCACCGGAAGCGGAGATGGAACACACAGGTTGGAGGCTGTTCCAGGCAGGCGTTGGCTAGATCCCTTCTCAACCAGAGTTGGCCGGGTGACACGTATTTGACACCCCAGCTACTCGGGAGGCTGAGATCTGGAGGATGGCAGTTCTAGGCCAGCCAGGACAAACAAGTTTGCGGGGGGAAAGCCGATGCAGTGTCACCTGTCTGTCATCCTAGCTACCCTGGGAGCATCAAATAGGAGCGTCACCGTCCAAGTATGAACCTTGGACAAAAAAAAAAAAAAAAGCAAAATCTCAAAAAAGCCAGTGTGAAAGAAGTCAGGAGTCATAATTACATTACTGGCAAGCACGAGGTCTTGAGTTCAGATCCCAGTACAGCCAAAAAAGAAAAGGAAATACAATAAAACCTGTGGCTCTCCTGGGAGCCAGGCCTTCCTTTCTGCTCCAAATGGAGGGTAGGATTAACACGGACGGGGTGGGGGCAGCAGTCTTGTTTTCAGTCATGGGGACAGGGCCAGGCCAGTGGGCTGGGGTTTGCTCTGGGGTCCTGCTGGCCTGGTTTGGGGGGGGGGATAGGGGCTACGTGGAAAAAGGTGGTGGGGCCAGAAGGATGTGTGGGGCACCGGCTGTGTGCTCAGACCCTTCTCCGGTGCTGGTGAGAGGAGCAAAGTACCACTGCAGACATGGAGCAGAACAAAATTGTTCCTCCAGCACACACAGAGCAGGTGTACGACAGGATATGCTCTCCCCAAGTCCGAGACTTGAGTCAGAACACGGCTGACACGCACAGTTAAATTGAAATGCATCTATTCTTTACCTTCGAAATACGACAAGGACAGCGAATCTGATTTCTCATGTGTGTGTTCTCATCCTAATTGGGGAGAATTTCAGAACTTCACTGTGTGTCTTGGGCAGGGCTTCTTGCCATCTGGTATGGGATTAAAGCTCCACATAGCATCCGTGGTCAGCTGACGCTCAAGTTTCTGTGGCAAGCCCTATCTGGGAGTATCTCTACCTCACCAAATCTGTTTCCTTTCCATTTTTAGCCTCAGGGGGTCTGGTGGGGACATTTCATGGAAAGCAAGTTGCAGAGCTGTTGGCTTTAGGAAAGCCCTAAGCAACAGGTCCTCTACACCTGACATCGTTGTAACATTGACAAGGCACCAAACTAGTAAATCAGAACCTTAACCATCCCTTTTCCTAAACACTGGTGGGTTTTCAGTACCTTGACTGAGCCTGTAAATACCATGGCGGGAGGGGGCAGCTCCCTGTGCTTTAGGGTCACCTGAAGCTCCCCTGTTCTGGTAGATGCCTGGCTTGAGGTTCCGAACCTTCACTTACTGGGGAGGCAGAGCTGGGAGGATCAGGTCCAAGGCCAGCCCTCGGCCCAGGAGAGCTAGTGCCCCGAGAGGCCATACCTGAGCAGCCCTGAAAGCAGGAGGGACTGGGGCTGAGGGCAGCGCAGGGGTCCAACAAGGAGGCCCCGGGTTCACGCCCCCTGTGGTACGAGGACCCGTGTGTGTGCATGCGCACACGCGTGCACACACATACACACGTGGAAGGCAAAAAGACAAGACGCTTGTACTTCAAAATGAAGTGTTTGGCTGTAGGAACAAGCATTCTGCTACTAGGAATTCTGAATGCCTCCATTGCAGTCATTTCTGTGTTTACAGCTTCTGCAATACAGAACGTGTAACTTAGCTTCTTCCATACACGAGGTACATTTGTCCAGATACACCAGGCCTTTTTCCTGAGCCACAAGAATTCTGTGCATTCTATCTGTGTAGATGAGGTTTCATCTTTGTCTTTAGTGGTGCTGTTGCTAGTCAGGGTGGGGGATTGATATTTACAAATTGTTTCTCACTTCTATACCTACCCAGTGCATCTGGCCTAATAGGTAAACTGATCTCTGCTGAGGGAGGAGGTGTAAACTGGGGCCTGGTCATGTGATGTGGGCCCTGTTTCATCCTCAGGAGGAGGAACTAACCTATTTGTTAGTTTTCTTTTTCTCCCAGGTGCAGAACTGGGGGACTAGGAGCTGATCTGGGGGACTAGGAGCTGATCTGGGGGACTAGGAGCTGATCTGGGGGACTAGGAGCTGGTCTGGGGGACTAGGAGCTGGTCTGGGGGACTAGGAGCTGATCTGGGGGACTAGGAGCTGATCTGGGGGACTAGGAGCTGGCCTGGGGGACTAGGAGCTGATCTG
>NW_012267340.1:773358-781703 GCF_000151885.1 Dipodomys ordii
TCTGGGGGACTAGGAGCTGATCTGGGGGGACTAGGAGCTGGTCTAGGGGAGTAGGAGCTGATCTGGGGGGACTAGGAGCTGGCCTGGGGGACTAGGAGCTGATCTGGGGGACTAGGAGCTGATCTGGGGGACTAGGAGCTGAGCTGGGGGACTAGGAGCTGGTCTGGGGGACTAGGAGCTGGTCTGGACTGTGAGCCCCTTGTTGCCTGGCCTGGGAGGGAGGGCAGAGCTGCTGGACCAATGCTGTGGTGCCGGCGGTTTTGGCAGAGGCTGGTCCCCTAGGGACTGTGGTGACCTCACTGGCTCGGGCATAATGAAGCCTGGGCCAGCACGACCTTGATATCTGGGTTGGAGGCACAGGGTCACTGGGACCCCGGTGTTCATGGGCTCTGGGCCTGGAGGTGGGGTGGAGGCCCCGCCTCCTGGGGGAAAGGTCACCAGGAATGGTGACAGTGTGGCAGGATGGGAGGCCTGGGAGGTGACTCGCCAGGGGGAGGGGGAGAGCAGGGCCCTTCAACCCCCACAGAATTTACCCCAAGAGAGGTGGCTTTCTGAATGCCTTTGCTAAAGGGAATTCATCCGGGGAGAACCCTTTCCTGCAACCTTTCCAGCTGAGTATTCCCAGAGAGCCTGGCGGTCAGCCTTGTTCCTCAGCAAGACGGCGGGGGGGGGGGGGGGCAGGCAGGCCTGGGGCCGGAGCCTTCTGGGGAGAGGGTGACTGTCAAAGCCTCCCTGGGGCTGGGGACTGCTGTGTCACCCAAGCTGCCAAGCAGGAGGCTGAGAGCTGAGGGGGGAGGCTCACAGCCAGCCTGTGAGCAGAGGGGCACGGGCGTCCCTGGATGAGGCCCAGTGTAGGTGTCCCCTGCTGCGCGTGACAGACGGGAGGGAGTGAGCCCGGACGGGGTGAGGGTGAGGAGCCGCCCTTAGAAGTAATGAGCTGCTCTCTCTCCTCCAGCCACATAGAAAAGATCACCACGTGGCAAGACCCTCGGAAGAGCGTGAGTCACCCCCTGAGCCACGCGTCGCTACATGCAGCCCCAGCCTCCACACCAGTGCCACAGAGGCCCATGGCCACGTCCCAGCCCAACCTGGGTAAGCCTTGATCCCGCTCCCCCGCCAGGGGCAGGCACACCCCACGGGTCCTCCCTGACTGCCGGTGCCCACAGTGCTCGCCTCCTAGCCCCAGTGCCCACAGCCACTCAGCCAGCTCTTCTTGGGCTCTGTCATCCTCCCGGTCAATGTCTGACAGTGACCACAGTCTGCGTCTACAGCCAGGCCAGGGCAAGTGGGGGGGGGGTGTCTGGGTAGTTGAGTTCAGACCGACCTCGCTCCCCACGAGGAGTAGCAGAATCCCGTTGTGGAGATGGGGCCCCCAGACGCGCAGCTTGTGGGCCGCCCTGCTGCAGTATGGACCCTGTCAGTTCTGACCTCAATCTAGTCCACAATCCGTTAGTGCCTTCTGTAGTGCTTTAGAGAGGGCCCCGCTCCTGACCTCTCCTTGGAATGCTCCGAGAGGCCCTGGAGAGTTGCGGGGCCTCCCCACCCCACACAGGGCTAAGAATCAGTGAGCTGATTGAAAGTTTTATGAAAGGGCTGCTGTTCCCACACGGCCTCTCCTTCAGCTCGGACCACCAGACACTGCAGGGGCTACTCTGGGGAGTGAAAGAACACCCTGGTGCTCTTCAGGAATGACAGGACACAAACATGGGGGGAGGCCTTATTCCCAGACACTCCGGCCTCTGCCTTTGCTTAGCCAAAGCCAGCTTGAACTCAAGGGGCTGAGCTCTTCCAGGAAGAGCCTGGGTAATCAAGCTCGCCCTCCGTCCAAGAACAGATAACTTGGGTGGCCCGTCCTCTCCCAGCCCAGGTAGATAGACACACGCATGCACACACAGAGCGTAACACACATAACACATGCATACACACACACACACGCACACACACACAGCCCAGTCTCACTAGGAGCCACCCACAGGATGCAACCCAGACATTCTGAAACATGATTATTGTTGAATTAAGTACCTTTGTTTCTAGATTTCCAATAAATTGGAGCAGTGAGTTTCATAAGAACATTCTGGATTCTTCCAGCGATATCTGAATGTTTGCCCATTGGAGGGAGCACTGCTGGAGGGCAGAGAATCACTCGTGAGGTCGGAGCACAGAAGGAGGAGCAGGAGGAAAGTCTAGAATGCCAGCCACCAGCAGAGAACTCTGTCCTGGTGGTCTGCGAATGTCATTTCATGTTAGCTCTATTGCCAGTTTAAAAATACCAAGTGCTGATCCTTTTCCTCCTTGAATTCTTAAATTTGGATCTTGAGTTCTTTCCATGGACAGGAGAAAGGAAGTTGTCTGTGCCCTTGAGGCGGGTGACTTCTGGGCAGGAGGGGGCAGCATCAGCACCTCCAGAGTGCTCGCTCTGTGGCAGTGCTCTGCGGCCAGATCCAGGACGTAGCAGTGACTGCACAGTGCAGACAAACCTGCCCACGCCCTTAACTCTCTGAGCTGAGACAGCGAGACTTGGGAATTGGACTCAGTCTTTCCATCTTGTCTGCCGGTTACTAGCCCCATGACCCTGTCAAGAGTCACATCATGCCTCAGTTTCTCCACACAGAGCAGGGAATCGAGGACAATTTCATTGTTCTTAAAGGATTTCAAGAGAAAAAGAAGTTTGTTTGGGGCTGGTTGGATTGTGTAGGGCTCTGAGCTAGGAGTGCCCTGCATTACTTTCGGTGAGGGTGGTGGCCCCTGGTGGAAATGCATCACTCCCCTGCCCCGAGACTCCCCAAGATGCACAAAACACCTTGCTGTGTCTGAGGGTTTAGGTGCATTTCTGAAGTGTGTCTTGTAAAACCCGGTTGCAAGGCCCGAAGCCATCACTTTGTGAAAAGAGATTTGTTGTTTAGCTTCACCATATTTTAAAAAATCTAGTGGAAACAAAATGGACTCAGCAGTATAAAATTGAAAAAAAAAAAAAACCCAAACCAAAATTGAAAAAAAAAAAAAACCCAAACCAAACCAACAAACAGAAAACCTTTTTCCCCCACTTTAGTTCAGATAATCACCTCCAGATTGCTGTAGTGTGTCAACTGGGATTTTTTAGTTTTGTGTTTGCCAAGTTGGGTTTTACACAGCGCTGTTTTGTCTGAGTAGATAGATGGTTGATCTCGAGTGCAAACCTGCAAACACCCTTGGGTTGGAAGCATAGAAGAGAGATGATGTCACTCAGGGGCTGACAGGTGTGTGTGTGCACACCCACACACCTGCACATACAGGTGTGCATGCGTATTTGTGTGCATGCACATGTGTGTGCGCTTCATCCAGTGGCTTGAACTCAGGGCCTCTCACTCTTGTTGGGCTTTCTTGATCAGGGCTGACTCTCTACCACTTGAGTCATGCCTTCAGCCTGGCTTCTTTGCTGGCTATCTTGGAGCTAGAATGTTACAGACTTTTCTGGAGAGGGGGACCATTTTGGATAATGGTCCACGGAATCAGAACTGGGTTTCCCTGGGGCTCGACCTTTCTTGGCTAGATATTTAAGCTCCTCACCCTCAACGTGGAGAGCACTGACAGAGCAGGGGTTTGGGTGCTCCCCAGTGTGGCTGGTCGGGTGTCCACAGCTGTGACCCAGTTTACCTCCTCGGTCCTTGTCCTGTTGTCCCTCGCCAGCCCCCGGGGGTGAGTGCAGTCCGCCCAGGCGCCGTTCTCTAGGTGGAGACCACACAGCCTCCTCAGACATCTTGCTGCCCAGGAGAGAGACAGCAGTTGTTTGTTGTTGACCTTGCTCTCTGGCATGGGCACCCGGCCCTGGCACACACCGGTGCAGCTCTTTCTTGGCCTGAGTTCTCCAGACCGAACGACTTCACCAGACTGCCGGTCCTTGCCAGCCCTCAGGACTCTGGCAGAGTGCAGCCCGTAGTGTTTTTACCTTTTTTGCAGCTAGTATTTTAAATGCACATGCACACACATGTCCACACACTCACATGTACACCTGTGCACATTCCCGCACATGTATACACACACACACACACTCACAGCCCAGAGTGTCTGTACCTAAATTATAAACATGTGTGGCGTGATGTTCAGACAAGATGGAAAATCCTGTCTGGACTGGGTTTGCTACATTTTCTTCTTTCCCTCTAGGAACTAAAGCCACTTAAAAATACTTTATCGAAAGCAAGTAAGATGGCTCAGGGTTGCCACAGTCTGTGCCCCTTGGGGCCTAGAGAATGGTGTCCCCACGGCTCACAGAGTTAGGGCTCTTCTTTCTGCACCCCCCGTCAGCTGCTGGTGGTCTGTGGAGGGTCCCGGGTCATAACGCACCTGTCTCCACTGTGCCTGCAGGACAGAGCCAGCTCCCTGAACACCTTCACAGGCCCCTGCCCTCCCGCCCTCAGGAGGGACGGGGGGCCAGCCCCTTTATCTGTAAAGGAGGCCGGTCTTGGGCTCCTTACCCAGCCCAGGGCCTCTGAGGGGAGTTGTGGCGAGAACGTGCCACTGTGAGCCCCTCTCTGGTCACGCTGGCCAGGGGCGGCCCTGCCTGGCACCTGGCCCCGTTCACAGCTCAAAGTGGAGGGGTGGGGTGGGCGGGGCTGTCACTCCTGCCCCCGTGCCCCTGTGTGCCCTGCCCGCGTCAGCCGACCAATTCCTTCTTCCCTTCTGGAAGTCTACATTTACTCCCCGGGGGCTGTGCAGCTGCTGTGGCCAGGACAGCTGCTCCCCAGGCCTCACTTTGAGCCACCGGCCCCACACCCGCACAGGAGGCCAGGTGAGAGCCGCGGCCGCGGAGCCTGGGAGTGAGGCAGGAAACATGAGTCTAAACATAGTGCAGACAGTAAGCCGGAACGTAAACCCAGCACTGAGGTTCTGGACGGTCTCCTCTCCATCAGGAGGCTAAGGCAGGAGGCTTGTGAGTTCAAGGCCAGCCTAGGCCGCTGTCCCCCAAACACCAAAACCAAACGTATCATTGTTATTTTACTCACTGTAGATAAAGATAATGCTATACAGAAAAAGAAAGGAGAGAGAGCTGGTGCTCTACCTTTTGAGCCATGCCTCCAGCTTGACGTTTGACTGGTTAATTGGAAATGGAGTCTTGTGGCCATTTCTGCCTGGGCTGCCTCTGAGCCTTGATCCTCAGCTCTCAGCCTCCTGTGTGGCTGGGATGGCAGGCGTGAGCCACTGCGCCCGGCACGTGAAGTGTGTTTTTAACCAGGCCCTCCCTTCCCACCAGCCCCTCTGCCTGTTTCCTCATGTTTTCACTAAGCCTTAAAAGGAAGTTTCATTGGAAATCATTTTGCTTCCAGTATGTGTTCTGCATTTTGTTCCTTATTATTTTTGTCCTTTTCCTTTTCAGTTTATATTTCTCAGATACCAGTGAAGAGTGAGTTTTGTACTTTGCCAAGGTTTAAATGTCTGCAGAGCTGGAAAGAAGTGAGGTTGAGGGAGGAAAAGAAAGGAGGGAGGAGGAGGCGTGAGAGTGGCTGGTTACGGCCTGGCTCTGGAGACATTCCCATAGCTGCTCAGACCGCCTCCCATAGCTGCTCAGACCGCCTCCCATAGCTGCTCAGACCACCTCCCATAGCTGCTCAGACCGCCTCCCATAGCTGCTCAGACCACCTCCCATAGCTGCTCAGACCGCCTCCCATAGCTGCTCAGACCGCCTCCCATAGCTGCTCAGACGGCCTCCCATAGCTGCTCAGACCGCCTCCCATAGCTGCTCAGACCGCCTCCCATAGCTGCTCAGACCGCCTCCCATAGCTGCTCAGACCGCCTCCCATTCCACATATCAAGACAGACGCTCTCCCTGGCCTGCTCTTGTCTGAGGCCGCGATGCCTGCATTCTCCATGGGGTGGGGGTCCCCAGCATGGAGGTCCCCGGTGCCCAGTGTGCTGTCTGTAAGCCTCTGGGTGCCTTTGCTGCTTTGTCATAGGACTTTTCTGAAGACCAGATCGCCCACCCCTGCCGCCTGGGTCCATTTCCTGTTTGGGATTGTTGTTTTTGGTTCTGCACATGGCCTGGCTGGGAACAGGGCTCCGCTAGCTCACATTTCTGTGACTCCTCAGAGCTGGCCAGTAGTTTTCCATGTGTGTTGCTGGTCTGTCTCTGGGACTCAGGGCTGTCTCCTGCATGTTTACTGAGATGCCCAGCCTGGGGCAGACGCAGGCCAGCGCTGTGCCCGGGCCGGCGTTCTCCTCCGCCTGCCCAGCCCAGCTGCGCCTCATCTTCCCCGCAGAGCCGACCAATAAAAAAGCTCCACAAACCTTCTCCAGCTAATGAAAATAAACGCATGAATCAGAGTTTCCATTTCCTGCCGGGACAAAAGTGTACCTATTGTCTGGAGATAGGCTGGCCGGGACTGCTGGCGAGGGGTTAAATTCCACACTGCCTGCGGCAGGCGATTTAGAACCACAGCCCAACACCAGTGTCTGCTACCCCGAGTTGGGGCGTCCCGCCAGGCTGATGAATCCCTGGAGGCCCACACTGGGCTGCTGTCTGCAGGAAAGGGAGCTCTGTTACAGCACCGGGGTCCGGAGAACTCGAGGCCAGAGGGGCGTGAGGTCCCCCACCCCAGATTTCTCTGGCTCTGTGTGTGTGTGTGTGTGTGTACTGGGGCTTGACCTGTTTCTTGCAAGGCTGGTGCTCTATGATTTGAGCCACAGCTCCATTTTCGTCTTTTAATCGGCGATGAGTCTCAGAGACTTTCCCTCCCTGGGCTGGCTTTGAGCTGTGATCCTCAGATCTCTGCTTCCTGAGTAGGTAGGATTACAGCCTCTGGCGCCTCACCCCAGACAGTGGGAATGTCTGAGTCTCCTGTGTCCATGGGCTGTGGGTGGGGTGTGCCTGCAGCCCAGCAATGTGGGGTTTTTGTCCTCAGCAGAGTTCTCCAGATGCTCACATTTCTGACGTGCCAAGTCATTTCCCGGTGCTCAGGGTGTCCTGGAAATGAATGCACGTCCTGTCACAAGCCCCAAGCCAGCGGGGTAGGGCACCCAGCCCCACACCCTGGACCTGCCTACAGCTGGTGGGCTCGGGGCACCCGAGCGCCCAGGCTACACCACACCTTGGGGCATGTGGAAGCGGTTGTAACTGAAGCAGACTAGCCAGGAAGGCGAGGCCAACTGTGGCTTAGCCCAGAGCCTGGAGCCAGGGCCTCATGACTGACCCTGGTCCAGAGGCCCCTTACCCTGAATGGAGCAAGGGCATCGGTGTGGAGTTGGGGCCTGGCCACTTCTTGGTTTAATACTTTACAGATTTTTGGAAGCAAATGTGCCCTCAAGTGAAAAGCTGCTTTTACTTTTCCTCTGACCTTGTTGGAAGGCTAATACAGTTTCTGGGAAATAAGAGAAACAATTGGGTTGCTGTTGGCTGAGCTGAGAGGCAGACAAGACAGGAGGGTTAGAGAGCGGGGAGAGGAGAAGAGGGATTGGAGGGGTCTGCGGCTTTTCTTCCTGTCCCTTGTCGCACAGGCAGGGCTCAGTGACACCCGAGCAGCTCAAGTATAGAGCACTAGCTTTGAGCAATACATGCATGCGTGCATACATACATACATACATACTAAACAAATAAAACGTCAGGTCAGCACCCAGGACCAGTTCAAGCCCCAGGAAAGGAAAATAAGCAATCAAAAATAAAAACCAGGATTATCACCCAGTGCTTTTCCAGCCTCCTTTCTTTCTTTCTTTCTTTCTTTTTTTGGTCGGTCATGGGGCCTGAACTCTGGGCCTGGGCGCTGTCCCTCAGCTCTTCAGCTCAAGGCTAGCGCTCTACCACTTGAGCCACAGCTTATGTGGTGCTGTGGAGTGGAACACAGGGCCTCAGGCGTGCAAGGCAAGTGCTCCACCACTGAGCCACCTTCCCAGCCCCCCAGCCTCCTTTCTGACCTGAAGATTTGAGGTAATAAAAACACTGGCCATCTTCTGTGCCTGCAGTGGTTATGTCAGAAAACGTAAGATCCCCTTTAGTGCTGGGCACTGCCACTGTGCTCTTTCTCGTAGCCTGAGGTGGGTTGTGTGAACTCTCTGAGGGAGCAGGTGTGCACAGAGCTGGCCTCCTGCCCCTGGCCTCAAGTTGCTCTCCCAAGCTGGGCGAGCTACTGTAGCACCAGTTGGGGCTGCTCTTTCTTTTTCCCCTGTCTTCAGTGTTTAAAATACTTGTAATTCGGGCTGGGAAGGTGGCTCAGTGGTAGAGTGCTTGCCTTGCATGCCTGAGGCCCTGGGTTTGATTCCTCAGCACCACATAAGAAAAAAGAAGCCGGAAGTGGCGCTGTGGCTCAAGTGGTAGAGCGCTAGCCTTGAGCTGAAGAGCTGAGGGACAGCGCCCAGGCCCAGAGTTCAGGCCCCACGACCGG
>NW_012267340.1:781753-794532 GCF_000151885.1 Dipodomys ordii
TGAAGAGCTGAGGGACAGCGCCCAGGCCCAGAGTTCAGGCCCCACGACCGGACCCCCCCCCCAAAAAAAAACTTGTAATTCCTCTGTCCAATCACAAATGGATTTAGCATTGTATGTGTGTGTGTGTGTGCATGCGCACACGTGCACACGTGCACCAGTTCTAGGGCTTGAATTCAGGGCCCGAGCACTCTCTTGAGCTTTCGTGGTCAAGGCTAGCGCTCTACCACTTGAGCCATAGCTCCACTTCTGCCTTTTCTTGGTGGTTTATCAGAGATAAGAGTCCCATGGACTCTCCTGCCCGGGCAGGCTTTGAACCCTTATCCTCAGATCTCAGCTGCCTGAGTAGTTAGGATTACAGGCGTGAGCCACCGGTGCCTGGCTTTGTATCATTTTTTTCATCTGTCTTTCCCTTGGGAAAAAACCAAACCTTTTCTGTTAGGCATTCATTTGTGAGTCTAGCTCAGCCTCTTCTGGGATCCTTTTAAACAAAGCACTCAGGTAATGTTTCTGTGCTTTGCACAGTGTTATCCACTCACCTGTCTGTCCTAGAGCTCCTGCACACCCACTGCATGGTAATCAGGGGCCACTCACCCAGTTCCCCGGAAGAAATCCCCCAGAGGGGTGACCACGTGCCTGAGGGCTTCTCTGACTTGAAGTGCGCACCACCCCTGAGATTTTTATTTTTTGTTTTTGTTTTTGTTTTTTTTTTGCTTATGTGGTGCTGAGGAATCGAACCCAGGGCCTCATGCATTGCAAGGCAAGCACTCTACCACTGAGCCACCTTCCCAGCCCCCCTGAGATTTTTAATGGAGCGCAAAAGCCCAGCATTAGCTGAGTCAGATGGGAAGCAAGAAGCTGCCTTCATCCGTGACCTCATCGTGGGCTCAGGGGACATCACGACCTCTCACTGATGATAACCTGGAGCCCGGGCACTGACCTCCTCCTCTTCTCTCTCTAGTGATGACCCCCCAACACCAGCCGCCAATGGTGCCCGGTGCCCTGGGCCAGCAGAACCCCTCCGCGGGGCTGGTGCCCGTGCCCCCCGCGCTGACCACCCAGCAGCAGCAGCAGCAAAAGCTGCGGCTCCAGAGGATCCAGATGGAGAGGGAGAGGATTCGGATGCGGCAGGAGGAGCTCATGCGGCAGGTACGGCGGGCAGCAGTCACGGCTGGGCGGACGGCTTGGCTGGGCAGCAGGCCCTGCGGGGCCCTCGGCCTCCCTGAGAGCCTCACCTGTGTGCACAGCAGCTATGTGGCTCCACCCACGAGTGGGTCTCACAGTGTGTCAGTGTATGCAGTGTGTGCGCATGTCCAAGCACAGGCAGGAGAGAGTGGGGAGAAAGAACAGGTTCCATGCTGTGTGGCCACAAATGATCCCAGACGTAGTGGCGCTGGTTCTACCGAACAACTTCCAGAGCCAGGGATTAGGAGAGGGCTCAGCTGGACCGCCCTTCCTCCCTGCTGGTTGACTGTGGGAGTGTGTTGGGTGGAGGCCCGCCATGGAGGCCTGAGGTGAACAGACCACTGGGGCCCTGTGTGTCTGCAGAGAGGGTGTGGGCGGAGAGTCGCAGTGAGGCCTAGCCCCCCACACCGTCCAGGAGCCGTGTCCACCCCCACCCCCATCCTAGGGTGAAAGATGGCGGAATCTCTCACGGAAATGGTGTCAGCCACCTCCTCTGCTCCTGTGTAGATGACAGAGAAGGGAATGTGGAGGGGGTGGGGAGGAAGGGACTTGGATAAGGACGCAGGACTGCGCCGTTGGGCATTCTTGGGTAAAATAATAAACCAGGTAAGTAGACAGATAAAGTAGAGTCTTGCCGTGTAGCCAGGCTGGTCTGGCCCTCCTGCCTCAGCTCCCAAGTCCTGGGATTACAGGAGTGCCTTGCCACACCTGGCTGGGCCGTTCACTAGGCAGACAGACGCTGCCCAGGGGCCTCATTCCAGGAGTGAATGAGAGGAGCCAGGCCTGGTGGTGCACGCCTTCCGTCTCAGCAGCCTGGGGCCACGGCAGAGCTGAGAGCTGGAGTCCAGCACCGCGCCTCACTGGCGGCTGGGTCTGCGGAGGGGCGGAATCCTGCCTTCCCTGTGGCATGCGTGCTTGCAGGTCTGCACCTTCTCCAGCTACATTTTGGGGAGAAAAGTTTTGGTTTGTTCTATCATTGTTTCGACTTAGCCTTGTAAAGCCAGATGTGTGGACTGTTAGCGGCTCCTACGTGGCTTTCTCAGGAGAGGACTGCTAGGCGTCGGATGCAGAGGCTGAGTGTGTGTGTCTGTGTGAGTGTGCGTGTGTGTGTGGGGGGGGCACCGCTCATCGCAGGCCCCGGGCTGCATCCCCAGCACAGGAAGAAGTCGTTTCTTAGAGACCGTCTTTGGAAGTAAGAGGAGAAGGCCTGAGTGGTGCTGGCCGCGTGTCTTGAGCGGGCCTGCCCAGGTGGGCACAGCTGGGCCCTCCCCCGGAGCTTAGGCTCGGGCCTGCACAGTTATTTTAGGGTAACAGTTGCCCGTGCTGCTTTTAGATGCCGTGATCATGTTTCTTGGCAGGAAGCAATTGTGTTATTGTTGTCTGTTTTGGATAGCATTTCCACCTGGACTGATGTCTCTGTCTTGTGAGTGGTGTGCATTGTAGGCAGGGTTACGGTGGCCTTGAGGTTTGCTTGGTTTTGTATCTCAGTGAGCGTTGGTGAGTGTGTGTGGCCCCTGTATTTCTCCTCCTCCCACCCCTGCTTCCTGCAGGGAGCATGGGGCACGCGTCCCGGCCACTTTTGAGCTGTAGGTGCTATGGATGGTTTGTAGGACAGAAATGACAAGAGTTCGCCTCTGGGCCATCCTGGGGTCTGTGGGATAGGGTGTCTTGTGCAGCATGGCCCCAGTCCAACACAGAGCAGGGAAAAGGCTGTCCACATCCACTCAAGGCTGTGCTGGTGTGCGTGTGTGCCTGTGCATGTGCGTGCATGTGTGTGTGTGCATGTGCGTGAGTGTGTGTGTGTGTGCGCACGCACAGCGTGGTCCCAGTCCCACACCGCAGAGCAGGGGAAAGGCTGTCCACATCCACTCAAGGCTGTGCACGTGTGTGTGCACCTGTGCGTGAGTGTGTGTGCATGTGTGTGCATGACTGTGTGTGCCTGTGCGTATGTGAGTGTGTATATGCGTGTGTGCATGTGTGTGTGCATGTGTGTATGTGCGCGTGCACGTGCATGTGTGTGCATGTGTGTGCATGTATGTGCATGTGCGCGTGTGCACGCATGTGTGTGCATGTGCATGTGAGTGTGTGTGTATGTGTGTGTGCATGTGCATGTGTGCGCATGTGCGTGAGTGTGTGTGCATGTGCATGTGTGTGTGCATGTGCGTGTGTGTGTGCGCGCGCGCACAGCGTGGTCCCAGTCCCACACTGCAGAGCAGGGAAAAGGTTGTCCACATCCACTCAAGGCTGTGCTGGTGTGCGTGTGCCTGTGCGTCTGTGTGTGTGCGCGCGCACACACACACACAGCATGGTTCCAGTCCCACACCACAGAGCGGGGAAAAGGCTGTCCACATTCACTCAAGGCTGTGCACGTGTGCCTGTGTGCATGAGTGTGTGTGCGTGTGTGTGTGTGCGCAGCATGGCCCCAGTCCCACACCACAGAGCGGGGGAAAGGCTGTCCACGTCTACTGCACTGGTGTGTGTGTGCATGTGCACGTGTGCAGTGTGGTCCCAGGCCCCACACTGCAGAGAAGAGGGGAAGGCTATCTGTCCACCCAAGGCTGTGCTGCTTTGTGTGTGTGTGCAGCATGTGTGTTCACAGTGGCCTGCACAAGTGTGTGCACACATGCATGCGCATAGAAAAGGCTGTCTAAGGCTACTGCGGCTTGTGTGTATGCGGCGTGTATACACAGTGGCTTGCACAAGTATGTGTGCACATGCACATAGGGTCTCCGTGTCTGCCCAAGGGAGCCGCTGCGTGTGTGTGTGTGTGTGTGTGTGTGTGCGCACAGTGGCTTGTACAGATTGTGCATGCGTACATCTGCACGCACATGCACTCATGAGTATACGTGTGTGTCCGAGCGCACACGTGTGCGTGCACAGGAGGGTGTGTGCGTTGCAGCGTGCACACATGTGAGTGTGTGCGGTTTGGAGGGGAGGCGTGGCTGGTGTTATTTCTGCTGCTGGTGTCCAGGAGGCGAGGTCTGTGGACTGGTCTGGAGGACGCGTGTGTCGGTTCACGGAAGTAGAAAGCTGCTGGGGAGGGTGGTGTGGGGGGACCGGGGCCAGGAAGATGCCGCCTCATGGACTTCCGGCTGGTGACCACGACGAGGGCTTGGCTCCTCCCAGGCCTTCCCCGGGGTCTGCACTGTGCAGAGACCCCTAGTCATCGCCCATGTTTGCTCCATCCTTAATGAAGGCTGGGGGCCTGAAGAATGCAGAGCAGACAAGCGCACTGACTGAGCCTGGCCTCCGTGGCCAGACGGCAGGGCCAGGAGGGCAGGGCTGGACGTCCTGGCAGCCCGCGCTCTCCCTCCCTCACCCGCCCCTCGAGTCTGGGACGGGCGGGCCAGCTGGCGCCCTGTGCCGTCCTGAGCCCACAGAGGCACGCCCGCGGCGGGCCCCGCCGTACTGACAAGCTTTGGAGGGAGCTGGCGCAGGCGGAGGTGATGGCCTGTTCCGTGTCCTTCGTGGCTCCACGGCCGGGAACGCATTTCCCTTGTGTGGTGTTTGGGGTGACTGGTGGACACGGCCTTGTGTGGTGTTTGGGGTGACTGGTGGACACGGCCTTGTTGGTGTGCGCTGTAAATCGAGTGCTGCCACGCTCCCACCCCTCTGCGGGCTTTTGCGGGGAGCCAGGGAGCACAAGAACAATGGATGAGGCTTTTTGAAGACAAATGTCTGGCGTGGGTATTCTGCCTGTGTTATAGGGTGCTCACCAGCTGTAACGTGGACCCTAAAGGCTGCCGGCCACAGTGCCAGTGGTGTCTGAGCGCACGGGCCAAGTGACCCTGCTGGTCCAGGGGCGTCGGGCTGGCTTGGCTGGCTTTGGATGGGGCTGAGAACCTGGGCAGGAGGGGCCTTGGATCTGAGCGGCACAGGCCTTGTACGAGGTGGGACAGCGCTGGGCCTGTGCCTTGGCCGGCGCGCGCCCTGTGGGGGTAGGCAGTGCCCGGGGCTTCCTCGAGCATCGCCCACCGCAGTGGCTTCCTGGAAATAAATAGGAAGTGCCTTGTATCCCGGAAGGCTCTGGCAGAGGGCTGTGTGCCAGGCCGGATGGTGACGCTGACTCTTCCTCTCCCTCTGCCTCTTCCTGGGCAGGAAGCAGCCCTCTGCAGACAGCTCCCGGTGGAGGCTGAGCCCATGGTGGCTGCACAGGCCGTCAACCCGCCCGCCATGACCGCAGACCTGAGGTCCATCAGCAGCAGCAACGCCGACCCTTTCCTCAGCAGGTAAGCCGGTGTCTCGCAGGGGCCCGCGTTCTGCTCTCCACATTCTGCAGTTAGACTGTGACTGTGTCTTTGTGACACTGGAAAAAGGGAGGGATTTGAGACGAGGGGAAAAGTCAGAGAGAAAGTTGGGGGATTTGGCAGAAGGAGAAACAGAAAAGCAGAGGTACTAATCTATCCTTTAAAAGCGTCCTTAGATTCAGATGTCAGGAGGCTGGGCATGGTGGCGCGCTCTGTGGGAGGCCTGCCCGAGCCTCCCAGACGCCGGTTACCAGCCTGCCGCCCTGCGCCTGACTGCAGGCCCTCTTACTCCCCATCCTGTGTGTCCATAGAGACTCAGCGTTATTTTCTGTTCTTTTTTTTTTTTTTTTTTTTTACTTAAAAAGTTAAAAAAAACCCGAAGCTGGCGGCCTGCCCTGCAGGCTCCGGTGTAGAGGTTATTTGCGTTGGACAGGAGATCAGTGCCCACTGCTGGGAGTGGCAGTTCTGTCAGTGGTCAGCGGACAAGGGTGTGTTTCAGATTGAAAGGGAGGAAGAGGTTTCCTGGCTTCCCCGCCTGGACGTGTGACTTTGGTAATGACTGACTGACTGACGGACTGACGGACGTCCTGCCCTTCCCCCGCAGCGGGCCCTACCACTCTCGGGAGCAGAGCACGGACAGCGGCCTGGGGCTGGGGTGCTACAGCTTGCCCACCACGCCCGAGGACTTCCTGAGCAACGTGGACGAGATGGACACAGGTGAGGCCCGGCCTGCGGCCGCGACCCGCCCTCCTCCACACAGCGCCAGTGCTCACCCACTTTAACCCACAGGGGCGCTCCGCAGAGCTCCTGCAAACACCCTCTCTATAGGGATGGGGTTTGAGCGTTTGCTCAGTACAGGAGGCGGGAGGAGAAAGAAGGAGGAAGAGGAGGAGAGAGGAGGAAGAAGAGGAGGGAGGAGGAAGAGGAAGAAGGAGGAGGAGGAGGAGGAGGGGCAGGAACCGCCACGCCTGCTGTGGGTTGAGTTGAAGGCTTTCACTGCTGTGTCTGGGCCTCCAGCTGCAGGCCCTGGGCCTCAGCCTCCCAGACAGCCAGGCTCGCGGTCTTGGCGCCCACGCTCAGTGGGAGCAGCAGTGGCGTGGGGTCAGAGCCATGGAGCCTTCGCATGCCCCTGGCTCCCTTCTCCACGCTGTGTTCAGGACCCGGTTGACCCCGACAGTCGTGGACGGGGGCCCGGGCTCCCGGGGCCCTGGCAGGGGACTGAGGCTCTCCTGCTCTGTTCCAGGGGAGGGCGCAGGCCAGGTGCCCATGAGCGCCGCGCCCCAGCAGAGCCGCTTCCCCGACTTCCTTGACTGCCTGCCGGGGACCAACGTGGACCTGGGGACTCTGGAATCTGAAGACCTGCTTCCTCTCTTCACCGATGTGGAGTCCGCCCTGAGCAAGAGCGAGCCCTTTCTGACCTGGCTGTGAGCCCCTGTGGGCTGGGGGCTGGCCCGGCCCTTTGGGGAGCAGAGCTGGTCTGTGGCGCCCACCGCTGCCCTGTTCCCCAGGGCCGGGCTCCCGGGGTCTGGGTCCGGCTGACCCCCTCTTCAGTGAAGCATAGGTCAGGCCTGCAGCCCCTGGACAAGGCCCAGCCCTTCTCCAGCCCAGCCTCGCTGTGGGGCAGCGGAGCGACACACGTCCATTATGATGGATTGCAAACCATAAGAATTGACCGCAGGCAGTGAATTGGGCCTACGGCTCGGTGCGGATGGCTTGCCCAGCCCGGACTTCACCGACGGTTCCCAGAGCCATGGCACAGGAGAGCGCGCACTTCCCTGAACCACGCCGTCCAGCGCCAGCCTCACAAATCACGGCCCTGCAGGGAAACCCTGCCACGCGGAGCCTGCCTGGAGCATGCGCTGGCTCTGCCGCACTCCCTGCGTGCGCCACAGCCTGCGTGCGCCACAGCCTGCGTGCTGCACCCGCGCCGCGCCCGCGCTGCGCCCCTCCTGCCCGGCCCCCTGCGCACCGGCCCCCCAGGGGCTCCCAGCAGCCCGACCTCCTCTGTAAACTGCAACTTGGATTTCTCTCCCTTCCACGCACGGCTTAGCGTTTGATGACACTTCTGTAAGAACTCTGTAATTCTGTATTGGAAGACAAAGGGCTGCCGCAAGGGTTCTACAACATCAGCACCACCTGTAATTCTGTCTTGGAAACTTCCAGATAGGCCAGGGCCATGCCGAGCCCCAGCGGGCGCCTGGCCTACGGCCGGCCGGTGACGGGGGTCAGCACCACCTGTAATTCTGTCTTGGAAACTTCCAGATAGGCCAGGGCTGTGCTGAGCCCCAGTGGGCGCCTGGCCTACGGCCGGCCGGTGACGGTTCACCCCTGAAGCTGTGGGGGCTCCCCGTGCTCACACTGTCCGAGGGCAGGCATCTTACCTGGCCTGGCAGTACAGCGCATGTGCAAGTGTGTGCGAGTGTGTGCAGGCACGTGCTGGCAGAGCCTTCCCGCGCTGACACAGGCGTCCTGGGCGGAGGGTGCGTGGCACTGCCTGCCGCCTGCGGTGGCACCCGCCCCGTGGCGGGTCCTGTGCTCTGTGGGAGGGATCTGTGTCGGAGTGACGGGTCCTGTGCTCTGTGGGAGGGTGCCTGGCACCGGCCTGCAGTGGCGTCCGCCCCTTGGGTGCCCAGTGACGGGTCCTGTGCTCTGCGAGTGGGATCTGTGTCGGGAGGGCCTTAGGGACCCGGGCCTCAGAAGCCTGGGCAGCCACGCATGGCCCCCACCCCACCTGCACTAACGGCGGCGGGCGTTCGGAGTGGTTCGGACAGTGGCAAGTGTAGGTCAGAGGTGGCGAAGGAAAGCTGAGCAGAGACTGGGAGAGGGGTAGTGACAGGGAAGGGGACAGGCAGAGCCCCAAAAGCCAGACGCAGCAGAGGTGGGCGTGAGAGCAGGCGGCCCGCGTCCACGGCTCAGGCGGGTGGGGGGAGGCGAGGGGGAGCGAGGGACTCACCTTTTCCTGAGGACCCCCCCAGGACCCCCAAACTCCTCTGACTCTCTCGAAGCACCCGTGAGCGTTCACGCGGCTGCTCCGATGAAAGGGAGCACTTGTTCTTTTAGTTTCTTTCCTTAGCAGAAATTGCAGCTGCGTGTACACTCGTTCGAAGGAGAGAGGGAAGCCAAGGGACCTAACCAAACTCAGCAGTGTTACTGTATTTTTTTAAAAAATATTTTTATAGGCTCATTTTCAGGTTATCAAATGTATAAGAAAGATGCCCTTCTTTTTTTTTTTTAGTTAAAATCATTGATGACTTATATCACGTTTTAGAAGTACTTTTTTAATAAGCTTGTGGCATTAGAAAGATACTAGAATAATTTTTTAGTGAATTAGTTGGAACATTTATTAATGGATATGATATTTTTGCAGAACAAATTGTGGACCTGACTGTTTACTAATAGATAAAAGCCAGATATAATTTTTGTTGTTTTTAAAGCCATAAAATATGGCCTTTGTTAAAAGAACGTGTGAGCTAAAGCATGGTAAAGAGCCACGTTTGTGTGTGCAAGGCTAGGGCGAGCAAAGCCGGGCTGGAGCCGAGCCCACCGCTGCGCACGCCCCAGGCCCAGGCTCGGCGTGGACGGCGGCTGCCGAGTGCTGGCCACCTGCACGAGTCCTGCCAAGGTG
This sequence comes from Dipodomys ordii, assembly GCF_000151885.1. Classification (NCBI taxonomy): domain Eukaryota; kingdom Metazoa; phylum Chordata; class Mammalia; order Rodentia; family Heteromyidae; genus Dipodomys; species Dipodomys ordii. The sequence continues at coordinate 790,808 of NW_012267340.1, forward strand.
CTGTTCATACTCGTTTCTTATGACGGGACAGCCATATGAGATGTAGTCTTGTTCTCATAGTCCTAATCAATCAATCCATAAACTTCACAGTCTCACACCAGAAAACTTTCGCCATAGAAAAAGCTTACTGAGAAGGTGAAATTGAAAAAAAATACTAGTGTCAGAGACTTTTTTTTAAGGCTTTTTGTTTCCTTTGATAGAAGCCATTTTCTGGAAGCAAATAAATGGTCAAACCCCGTTTGTAAGTCTGTTAAATTGGAGGTTGTGCGTGGCCTGGCTGGCGCCGGGGCGCTGGCTTCACTGCGCGTGGAGCAGTCGTAGCTCCCGCGCCCGTGTGCAGAAAGCTGTCGGCAGACGGTGGCTGGGAGGGGAGACGCAGCCAGCCTCCGGCACACCTAGAACTTTCAGGAAAAACCCAAGAACGGGTGGTCGACAGTCTCCCTCAGGTGACATTACTTATGGGATAGAACTTTCCAGAAAACCTGCTTCGACACTGGGCAGTCACAGGTGTGTTTACTTGAAATCCCGAGTGCCGGGCCTGCCCAGGGCAGGGCAGCCGTGTTGCCTGGCGTCTGGGCGGGTGTGACTTTTCCGATTCTGTACAAGAAAATAAATGCAATTGGGTTTCCCTGAGCCTTGTGGCCTGTCTGTGCTCTCGTCCTGAGGGTTTGGGGTGACTGCAGGCCGCCGCCCCGTGCACCCCAGGCTCTGCACCCCTCCATTCGGAGAAGCCACCGAGAGGCGCCTTCTCCGAAAACCTCACACATCTGAGGAGAGGTGGGGCCCGGCCTGCCTCTTCAGCTCCCGCCATTGATGGCACCTTCATGACACCCTCATTCTCCAGAGAGTGTGTTCTCCCTCTCTCCCTCTTCCCTCCCTGCCTCCCTTCCCTCCTCTCCCACCCTCCTCCCTCCTTTCCCCCTTTTCTCCTTCAGTCCTTTCTGGACTGCAGTATCTGTGGGATCTGCAGCTCTCCAATGGAGAAAGATAACTGTAACCATTGTTGTAGTGTCCTCGGGGTATCTGGCTTTACCTGCATCTTCCGTTGATTTTGGGGGAGGTCAAGGAGCCCTCAACACAGCCCCTCTGGCTGAGAGAGCAGGTCCAGTAGGGCTTGGTGTGGAAGCTGCCTCGGTACCTTCCTCCACCGCCCCGGGTCCCGGCCAGCGGCGGCCGGGGTGGATGTGTGCGGAAGCTGGCTGCTGTGTCGCGGGTCTGCCCGGACCCTTGTCTCACCAGTGAGGATTAGAAAACCACTTCTCTGGGACCCCAGAGCCAGTGTGTGGAGCTATGAACCCAAATCAACCTTCTTTTTTCTTGCCAGACAGAGGTTGAACTCAGGCCTGGGCACTGTTCCTGAGCTTTTTGCTCAAGGCTATTGCTCTATCACTTGAACCATGGCTCTACTTCCAGCTCGTGGACTTTCCTGCCTGGGCTGGCTTCATACTGCAATCCTTGGATCTCAGCCTGCTGAATGGCTAGGGTCACAGTGCCCAGCCAGCCAAATGGTTTGGCCTCATGTTGATGTCTGGCTCACAAAGCCAAATATGGCTAACGTGTGGAACCAAATGCGCCGTGCCTTAGCTCTGAGAAGAAGGCTGCAGAATTATGTTCCCAGTCAACTCTTAACTGGTGAAAGGAGCCGTCTGCCCCCACCCAGGTCTGGCTGGTTTATTCAGTCTCCTCTCCTCCTCCACACGCAGACTGCGTGGACTCACTCACCTGCGGGCTCAGATTCTCATTTACTGTGGGCAAGGGAGCCCTAGCGAGTTCAAAACACTGCTCACAAGAACTCCGTCAGCTCAAAAGATGTCACATAGAAAGTATTTATGATACACCCACCAATTTCCTCTTTCCCCAGAAACCCGGAGCAAGCCGGCTTCTCATTTAACATGCTCTGTGTAAAGGAGCAGGGGACTGCGAAGGTGAGTTCACACATTTCGCACTTTCGGGAGGGAAATACATCAAGAAACACAGGCTTTCAACCTACTAGATTCTAGGAGGGGGTCGTTTGAGGGTCACATAACCAAGTTCAAGTCACTGAGTGGTTCAATGAGCTGCTATCTTCAGCCAGGCGGTTTGGGAACGAGGAGCCCCCGGCTTTGCCAGTGAGGAGACGGCCAGGGCTGGAGGCCGAGAGCGGGGACGTCGGGTCTGTCTGTCCTTCATCCTTCCCGCGCTGGGTGTCCGGGCCAGCAGCTCGCCCGGGTTACACTGGTCCTTCACCCTGGAGTCCAGGAAGGCGAGTTCAGTTTGGGGGCTCTGCTCCTCCCTCCCCGCCCAGCGCGCCCACACTGCTGCCTGTGCAGCCGTTTCCAGACCAGGCTGTTCTGGGTCTTTCACTGGTGACTCACCTGGGCTTCGGCTATTTTGTGTTGCCTATTTTGTTATTAAACATAACTTTGGTGAGTGACACAGAGAACTGCTCTGTTGGAAGCCAGAATGAATAACAGATGGAGGCGGGATTGGACCCTTTGATGGAGGCCTCCCGGGCTGAGCTTCTAGGCCCAGGGAGGATGCCTGGCTGCCGGCCTGTGGTACCCTCATCCCAGTCCGGGACCGCCGTGGGTGGCCACCCGGACTCCCCCTGGCCTGGACAGGCCCCCCCGTGCCCCTGAGTGCAGAGCGGGCCCTCGCCCCAGCCCGGGCCCTCACCCCGCAGCAGCCGCAGCACTGGCAGTCTCCGCAGAGTGTGCCCAGCAGGCCGTTGACCACCTGGATGGCACACAGCACAATCTGCACCCCCCCGATGACCAGCAGGATGGAGAACAGGGTCAGGTTCCAGGGTACGATGTCAGGAGGCTCCAGGCACTTTGTCCACAAGGCCTGGTTACTGAGGTAGTTTCTGGAGTAAGCAGAAGGGAGAGGAGGTGTCTGTGAAAGTCAGACACTTCCATAACTTGCTGTTTATTTTTGTGCCAGGCCTGGGCTTTAGCTCAGCCTGGACATTGCCCCTGAGCTTTATTACCCAAAGCGAGCGCTCTACCACTTGAGCCACAGTGCCACTTCCAGCTTTTTGGTGGTTCATTGGAGATGAGTCTCTTGGACTTTCCTGCCTGGGCTGGCTTTGAACTGTGGTCCTCAGATCTCAGCCTGAGTAGCTGGGATGGCAGTGTGAGCCGAGGCACCAGGCTGAGCCTGGGATTGGGGTCAGTGGAAGCTACATTTGGACTCAAGCCCCCTCCCAGCAGGTGAATTCCTGTGCAGCCCCGCGCTCTCCTGAGCTCACATTGTCACCTGTAAAGAGACAGAACCTTCCAGAGTCAGGATACACAGATCATTGACCGCACAGTGCTTTTGCTTTGCATCAGACCTTTGTCTTCCTGTGTGGCGATGTATCTGTAGCTCTGCCTATAACATTTAAGCCCGGTGACCTTAAAAGGTGACAGCAACCCCAGATTTTCCCATTATCTGAAGACAAGCATGGAGGCCTGGGTGCAGCAAATGCGTGGGGCAGCAGCACCACCTGGTGGTCAAAATGGAGAAGTGCAGGGATGGAGGCCCGGATGCAGCAAATGCGTGGGGCAGCAGCACCACCTGGTGGTCAAAATGGAGAAGTGCAGGGATGGAGGCCCGGATGCAGCAAATGCATGGGGCAGCAGCACCACCTGGTGGTCAAAATGGAGAAGTGCAGGGATGGAGGCCTGGATGCAGCAAATGCGTGGGGCAGCAGCACCACCTGGTGGTCAAAATGGAGAAGTGCAGGGATGGAGGCCTAAATGCAG
>NW_012267340.1:794582-796959 GCF_000151885.1 Dipodomys ordii
ATGCAGCAAATGCGTGGGGCAGCAGCACCACCTGGTGGTCAAAATGGAGAAGTGCAGGGATGGAGGCCTAAATGCAGCAAGTGCGTGGGGCAGCACCGCCATCTGGTGGTCAAAATGGGGAAGTGCAGGGATGGAGGCCTGGATGCAGCAAAGTGTGTGATGGCAGTGCCGCCCGGTGGTCAAAATAGGGAAGAGCAGGGATGGAAGTCTGCATGAAGGTAAGGGTTGTGGTGCAGCGCCACCTGGTGGTTAGAATGGAGAAGCGCAGTGATGGAGGCCTGGGTGCAGCAAATGCGTGGGGCAGCAGCACCACCTGGTGGTGGAGTCACAGAAGCACAAGGACAAAAGCCTGGAAGCAGCAAAGCACGTGTGGCAGCACCGCCATCTGGTGGTCAAGATGGAGAAGCGCAGGGATGGAGGCCTGGATGCAGCAAATGCGTGGGGCAGCAGCACCACCTGGTGGTCAAAATGGAGAAGTGCAGGGATGGAGGCCTAAATGCAGCAAATGCATGGGGCAGCAGCACCACCTGGTGGTCAAAATGGAGAAGTGCAAGGCCTGGATGCAGCAAATGCGTGGGGCAGCAGCACCACCTGGTGGTCAAAATGGAGAAGTGCAGGGATGGAGGCCTAAATGCAGCAAGTGCGTGTGGCAGCACCGCCATCTGGTGGTCAAGATGGGGAAGTGCAGGGATGGAGGCCTGGGTGCAGGGAAGGATTGTGGTGCAGTGCCACCTGGTGGTCAAAATGGAGAAGTGCAGGGATGGAAGCCTGGATACTCCAAAGCAATGTGACAGAAGCGCCACCCGGTGGTCAAAATGGAGAAGCGCAGGGATGGAGGCCTGCATGAAGGTAAGGGTTGTGGTGCAGCGCCACCTGGTGGTTAAAATGGAGAAATGTAGGGATGGAGGCCTGGATGCAGCAAAGCAATGCGACAGAAGCGCCCCTCGGTCAAAATGGAGAAGCGCAGTGATGGAGGCCTGGGTGCAGCAAATGCGGGGGGGCAGCAGCACCACCTGGTGGTGGAGTCACAGAAGCACAAGGACGAAAGCCTGGAAGCGGCAAAGCACGTGTGGCAGCACCGCCATCTGGTGGTCAAGATGGAGAAGCGCAGGGATGGAGGCTTGGATGCAGCAAAGCAATGCGACAGGAGTGCCACCCGGTGGTCAAAATGGAGAAGTGCAGGGATGGAGGCCTGAATGCAGCAAAGTGTGTGATGGCAGCGCCACCCGGTGGTCAAAATAGGGAAGAGCAGGGATGGAAGCCTGCATGAAAGTAAGGGTTGTGGTGCAGCGCCACCTGGTGATCAAAATAGAGAAGCGCAGGGGTGGAGACCTGCATGCAGGGAAGGATTGTGGTGCAGCACCACCAGGTGGTCAAAATGGAGAAATGCAGGGATGGGGCCTAAATGCAGCAAAGTGTGTGATGGCAGCGCCACCCGGTGGTCAAAATGGAGAAGCGCAGGGATGGAGGCCTGCATGCAGGGAAGGGTTGTGGTGCAGCGCCACCCGGTGGTTAAAATGGAGAAGTGCAGGGGTGGAGGCCTGGATGCAGGGAAGGATGTGCGATGGCAGCGCCACCTGGTGGTCAAAACCAAAAACTGCAGGGACGGAGGCCGGCACGCAGCGAGGCCGTGCGGCAGAAGCGCCACCGCGTGGTCAACATGGGGAAGCGCCGCCGGGCTCCGGAGCTCGCGCCCCGCACGGGCCCCCGGCCTGGCCCCGCGCACTGACAGCCCCACATGGCCCTGACCCACGAGCGCGGGAGCGTGCGGGGCTGCGGGACCCACGGAGAGGCCGGGGAGCACGGGGATGGGGGAGGGAGCACGGGGATGGAGGAGGGAGCACGGGGATGGAGGAGGGAGCACGGGGATGGGGGAGGGAGCACGGGGATGGGGGAGGGAGCACGGGGATGGGGAGGGAGCCCGGGAGCACGGGGATGGGGGAGGGAGCACGGGGATGGGGGAGGAGGGAGCACGGGGATGGAGGAGGGAGCACGGGGATGGGGGAGGGAGCACGGGGATGGGGGAGGGAGCACGGGGATGGGGGAGGGAGCACGGGGATGGGGGAGGAGGGAGCACGGGGATGGGGGAGGGAGCACGGGGATGGGGGAGGAGGGAGCACGGGGATGGGGGAGGAGGGAGCACGGGGATGGAGGAGGGAGCACGGGGATGGGGGAGGGAGCACGGGGGTCGGGAGGGAGCCCGGCCGCGCCCCGCACGCACCCCTCCTGGAAGGGGTAGGCCCAGGTGCTGTTTTCCGTGAGACACTTGGGACCGCGGCTCATGGAGACGGCGGAGACCACGAAGGAGTAGCCGGAGCCCAGAACGCCGACGACCGCGAAGATGATGGAGGTGAACATCTGAGGAGGAGGAGCGACG
>NW_012267340.1:797009-803427 GCF_000151885.1 Dipodomys ordii
CCCGCCCCCCACCTCAGCCTGCCCTGCTGCCTTCCCTGGAAATCCTCGGGGCACCAGTCAGCTAGGATAGCTTGTTTGCTCAAGGCTGCTAACAATAAGCGGGGCGCACCACACCCAGAGAGGCCTGGGGGCCGAGGGTTCTAATCAGCTCAGGACATTCTCATAAAAGCGGCCTCCTCCTTTGTACTTGCGGATTCTGCAGGAGGGAGGGGTGGATGTTAAAGACCGGCCGGGTACCTTGTGGAAGGACCGAGGGCCCAACGAGAGAATCTGAACGAAAATCCAAGGGAAAAGTGAGCAGGGAACATCGGGGTGACGGCGGCCCCCCAGTAGATGTCCAGCGTCCGCGTGAGCTGAGTCTCCCTTCCCCGGCCCGCCCGCCAGGCACAGGCCCGAGTTACTTTATCCACACAATTCTAGCTGTTGAGGGAAGGGGGGACATTGTCCAGGACGGTATGTGCTGTCGGCCGGACTCTGTAACCCCTCTGTACAGCACTGTTATCGTAACAATTAAAAACTTGGGCATTAACATCTCAGGAATATTCTAGTCATCTCTGATTTTGAGGTTGCAATGTGCTGTTCAAAACGATGCAAGTGCCCATGTCTAAATGCCAGGTTATCTTCAATCTTGTGGGTGTCGGGGGAGAGGGGTGCTGGGACTGAGCTCGGGCCTCGTGCTGGCTGGTGTGTGTGGGTCTCAGTCGGAGCCCTGGCTGGCTGCCCGCCGTGAGTCACGCTGCGGCCTCCGTCCGTCACGGACTCTCAGAATTACGGGGGCCTTGGACGTGGGTTGGGACGGCTTCTTCCTCTTAAATACGTCAGATTTCCTACAAACCACTTCCAGGTCGCATTGCACCATGGGTGGAGGAGGGGCAGAGCGAGTTCGAGGCCAGTGTGCGGCTCGGGGAGGCGATCACTGTGGTAGGGATGGGATGGGACGGGAGCCTGCGGGTGAGCGTGAGCACACACACGTTCCTGACACACCCGCAGAGCGAGGCGCTGAGCTCACTCAAGACCGTGTCCCAGGCCCGGATGGACCCACGTGCATGGTGGGAAGGAAGAATCGGTTGGGCATGGATCACGATGAGCACCACAACACGGATCGCAATACTGATCCCTCGGTACTGGTCTCTCCGGGACGCGGTATTGTGGCATGGATCACGGTGATGCCCACCTCACTACGGGGGGGCCTGGGGTCCCTTGGTCCACCCCGCCCCTCCCAGTGTGGGAGGTGAGTCCCACACACAGCTTTCTGCGCGGGCAGCACCCCACATCCTCACGCACCGGCTTGGCCTCTGACCTCTGCTCTCCGCCCCCAGGAGCCTGAGCCCCTGCGGCCCAGGGCTTCACCCTCCTCTGGGGCGCAGCCTCCGTCAGCTCTGCTCCCTTCTCTATGACTCCTACGCCAACTGCAAAGCCCAGTGGGCCCCCTTCCCGGGAGGGCTGCGCGGCGAGTTCTGTCATTCCCTTCCCACCCTCACCCGTGACCTCTTTTTCTCAATCCTGCTCCTTCCGGAAGTCTCAGCTATGTCAGGAATTCAGTAAACACCCATCAAAGTAATTAACTAGTACAAGGAATCTAAACCCAGCTCAGCCAGCGGACTCCACAGCCGGTGCTCTCTGTGGTCCCGTGTCTGAGTGTGCGCCTGGAAGCTTGGGACGCTTGGGAGGCCTTCGACCTTCAGTGACCCCCGTGCTCTCCCGGTGGTGGCACCTCCCGAGATGCTTGAGCCACACCTCCCCGCACAGACCCCTTGGCACCGTGAAGCCAGCCCACAGGAGAGGAGGAGGGCGGCGGGCGGCGGGGCGTCTGGGCTGCGGGAGGGAGCCACGGCCAAACCCCCGGCAGGGAGGGAGGCCCCTGCGGTCGGCGCAGCCTGGCTATCCTGGGCCCGCTTCGGCCCATCGCTCCCGGAGATCCTTTTTGGAAACCGTTCTGTAAAGATCGTGGGACAGCCGGGTGAGGCCACGGGGGCCTCCCTTCGCTCCCCTCCCCGCAGCCCCACTCCGCAGCATCGCAGCATTGCAGCATCGCCAGCCAGCAACCAGCGGAGACGAAGGTTCTGGGAATGTAACCTGCCGGTATTTTATCTCGTTTTTATTTCACTTCATTGTGCTGGCCGTGCGGCCCGGACTCCGGGTCTCTTGCTCTCGCTGGCTTTTTTTGCTCAAGGTGGATGCTCTACCCTGTGAGCTACGCCTCTGAGTCTGGCTGTTTAAGGGAAGAGTCTCCCTGAGCTCGGGGCTCCGTGCTCAGATCTCAGTCTCCTGAGTAGCTGGGATGACAGGCGTGATGCTGGGCGCCAGTGGCTCACGCCTGTCATCCTAGCTACTCAGGAGGCTGAGATCTGAGGATCCCAGTTCAAAGCCAGCCCGGGCAGGAAAGGCCGTGAGACTCTTATCTCCAATGAACCACCAGAAAACCAGAAGTGGTGCTGTGACTCAAGTGGTAGAGCGCTAGTCTTGAGCTGAAGAGCTGAGGGACAGCGCCCAGGCCCAGAGTTCAAGCCCCACAACTGACATAAAAGAAAAAAAGACAGGTGTGAGCCACCAGTGCCCGGCTGTTTTATTTATTTATTTTTAATCTGTAAGGAAAGGATGCCTTAGTGGAGAACCTAGAAGGAAAAAGGAACATTTTCTTCTTCTCAGAAAATTCAGATGGCAGCTTTGAATCCCGGTGTGTCCCAAACAGGCCAGAAACTCCAAGGTTTTACTTATTTACGAATATACGAAGATCTGCGTGCACCACTGGCGTGTGTGTGTGGCATGTATGTGGGTGTGCAGTGTGCATGTTGCAGGTGTGTGTGTTTTCTGTTACACTCCATACACACAGACCCTGGACATTCTCCCTGCAGACCCGAGGTACTTCCAGAAACCCCGCTGAGCAGCAACCGGGAATCGTCATTTGCTTTGAAGACTTGTCCCAGGGTTGCACAGGGGGAAAGACATAAGCGAATAGACATTTACTTTCTTGTTTATCGGAGCGATGTCATTTGCTTTTCTTTCTCTCATTCATTTGATTGCATTCAAACGTGTGGTCAGCGAGTCCCTCGGACTGCCACAAACAAAACCAGCAAGACGTTATTCTTCTCCGACTAGAGCAAATGCTGGAATCAGACCTTAGACAGAAGAGCTCTGTTGCTCCCCTCTGCCTGCGGTCAACCCTGCAGACCCAGGGAGGGTGGGCGCGGGGCGGGCAGCAGGAAGTCTAGCCGAGGCCAGCATGGAGAGCACAGATACTTGCGTCGGTCATCCCTGCAACACGAGCTCCTCCTTGATATTTAGAGGGTTGCTGAGGGTTTGAAAAACAATCTTAATTAAAAACACGACGAGAAAGCATGAATGTCACAGCAGGCAGAAAGGTAAAGGATAGGAGCTTGTCAAAGCAGGAATACATAACTCATAAGCCCACAGAGGGTAACCTTGGAGCACCCGTGATTCTACTCCCCACTTTGCCTGTCAAATGAGCCACGAGGGAGGTGGGGAGGGGGGCTTGGCGTGCTTCTGCCAGGAAGGAAATAGATGGACATTTCGAGAGCCTGTTCTCATGTCGGTACGTCGGCTGCGACGGTGCGATCTGATGGTCGGAAGAAGCCCCGCGCCGTCTCGGGTGCTGTGCTGCAGAGACGCTGCTGTTTGCTCCCCGGTTCGGAGTCCCTGGGCAACCCCATCCCCAGCTCCGAGACCTCCTCTCACACTCAACCCGCACACACCAGCGCTCCCCGAAAAAGTTGGAGCTGATTTCCTGTGTCACAGCCAAAGGAGACTTCCTTCCTGAGACCGGGCCGGCTGAGGTTCTATTTAGTCCTTCCGGTGGCTCAATTCTTCTTGAATCTTTAACCTTCCGGGCATTCCCTCCCCCCTTTCTTTCAAACCCAAGTTCTCTCTTCCTTCTCGGATCCCAGACGGCTGTCCGTGGGGCTGTCTGGAACAGACGCCGTTTCGATCCTGATCTCCAGTCCTGAGCTGTAATTCACTTCCACCTACTGCCTGGTGGACAGTAGCACGGAGCTGGAGAAAACCAAGGCTTCGGGGTCAGGCGGGACTTGGGTGTTACTATTTATTTTTAAGTTTTAACAAGGTTAAAGTTAAAAGAGGGAGGAACGGAAAAGATGAATATTTTCTGTTCCCTGTGCAGGCAGTGCGTGGGGGTTGAGGACTCTGAACGGCCGTTCCCACGGGTAGCGTTTATCCTCTGACAGGGAGTGTGCAGGGAGCCTTGGCCCTCCTCATCCCAGACGGCCATGCTGGGGTTCAGTGCTCAGTACGCCACGGCCTCCAGAGACCGCGAGCGCCCACCCTGGGCACTGCCCGCGGCTCCTCTGTCTCAGCCCATCTTCGCATCCTTTGCAGGTCTCTTGTTGTATGCGGTTGTATGCGTTTGTCATCTTGGCTTGGTCACTTAGTGACAGCTCCGTCTTGCTGCAAGAATGTAGGCCCCGGGAGACAAGGGCTGTGTCTGCCCTTTCACTCCCAGGCCCAGGAGGGCATCTGGCACCAAGCCCTGGAAAAACATTTATTGAATGAATCAATAGCACATATTAATATAACCTAAGATACCAGACCCATAGCAAAGGATTTGCCAAGAGTGAGTCAGATTGAATATATGTGGAAATGCTGACGCTTTGTAAAGCACGAGTTATTTTCAGCCTGACCTGCATTACACATTGAGCCAGCTAGCCCCCCAAAGGACCGCTCTGGGGTCCGCTGTGTCCCCAAACCCCTGGGAAGGGAGGGGCTGTGTCCCCAAACTCCCAGGTGCAGACCGTGGAGCGCCAGGCCTCCTCAGCCTTAGACCCTCAGGAACCCAGGTTTGGATAAAAGAAATGCAAGTGAAAACTATGTTGAGATTCCACCTCACCCCAGTCAGAATGGCCATTATCAAAACAACAGATAACAACAGATGCTGGCGAGAATGTAACGCTACTGCACTGTTGGTGGGAACGTAAACTGGTTCAGCCACGCTGGGCAATCCCACTCCTGGGCATTTACCCAAATGATCACAAACAAGGCCAGATTAAAGCTACCAGCACAACCGTGTTCACTGCAGCATTATTTACCATACTTAAGATAGGCAACCAACCCAAATGACCCTCAGTAGATGAGTGGAAAATGTGGTATATACATATGACCATTTAAAATGATGCTAATTGAAATGAACTCCAAGATATGGAAAAATAGCTTTTTTATATATGTGAAGTTATTTCTTTAGTTTTATTTCCTTTGGTTTATCCCCTGTTGTCAGTTTTTGATTCTGGCTTCCTGTGTCTTGATTTGGAGAAAGAATGAGGAATAACAAAATGGTGAGACAAAGGACAAAGGGTGAACCAATGCAACATCGATATTCATATTCATAAGACAATATGTTGGAAATGAACTTTACAAGTTGGGGGGGTTGGGTGGGGGAGTGGGAGAAAACAAAGGAGGGTATACTATTCAACAAGCAATGTATTCATCACCTTATTTATGTAAATGTAACCCCTCCGAACATCACCTTTACAATAAAACAAGACATTATTTAAAAAAGAAAAAAGGAACCAGGGCTTGGGTGGCTCTGTGGCTGAACAGATGGTTGAAATGGCTTTGTGGGGCCTCCTGTTTTCATACGCTATCAAACCACCGATAACTTTATTTACATTATTTGATAATCACTCCATGTTCCTTCTGCATTTCAGCTCTGCAAATGTCCTGGTTTCTGGACAAGCATTTTTCCCCCGAAGCCTTGTGAGATCTTCCGTAAAATGAAACAAACACCTCACTGTATCTTAGCATCTAGAACTGGGCTCCAGGACTCCCAAAGCTAGAAGAAAAGCTTTTGAAGTAGTGCGTGGAGGAGGACAGGATGCTTAGCCTGATGTAAGCAGCTGTGTGCACACGTGGAGACACGGTAGAAAGACAGTCTTTGCTGCTGCCCCTCGGCGTCCTGATCATGAGGCAGCCATGCTGGGGTCTTTGAGGTGCACTGCCTTTGTTTGGCGTGCGTCTGTCGGGAGGGTTTGTGCGTGACGCTGGGCTCGGGGAGGTGGCTGTGGGCGCTGCACAAACGTCCTGTTGGGAGGTGACACTGGCACAGGCCCACCTTCCCCGACAGCATTAGGTCGCGAGCCTCTCGGCGGGCACGCTGCTTTCCGGGGTGCACTCAACAGTGTGTCACGCTGCAGAAGGTGGACGCATGCGAAAACCTGCCGCATAGGAAGTGGGAAAAACCGCAAGAGGTACCAGCATGTGGGCAACGCAACACGGCTGTCAGACCTGGAAGAAGACTCCCTTGGGGGGGACTCAGAAAGGCTGGCGTGTTCTACCAAGGACTTTGAGCCTTGAACATAGCTTGCTGTGAATACAACACACCTAAAATATTAATAAGGATTTTATCTGCCCAGTGGGAATAAGATGGTCTTCTGCTTCCCTCCCCCTCCCC
>NW_012267340.1:803477-806960 GCF_000151885.1 Dipodomys ordii
CCCAGGCGACAGGGAGGAGGGAGAGCACATGAAGGACTACAGGTACCAGAAGGGGAGCAGGGGTGTGGGCAGTAGTGGGGGGGCTCATGGGTGCCGGGGGGGCTCAGCAGTGCAGGGGTGAGGCGGGGGGCTCAGGGCTGAAGGGGTGAGGCGGGGGGGCTCAGGGGTGCAGGGGTGAGGCCGGGCGGGCGGGACTCACGGCGAAGCGCTTCCCGCAGCTCTCGTTTCCGCAGCAGCCACAGCAGTCGTTGTTCTTCAGGCCCAGGAAGACCAGGGCGGGGAAGATCATCTGCGGGACGGCGGGGCAGCGGTCAGGGCGCTCGGCCGGCCGCACCGGCGGGGTGGGAGCCCGGTCCTCCGTCCTGGGACGCTGCGGCCCGGCCCGGCCCCCCCGGCTCCCGGGGCATTGGGGTGAAGAGGGAGTCAGTGCGGGGGGACCCAGAGCCCGCACTCCAGGGACGCAGCAGGAGCACAGGTGTCCCGAGGGGCCGGGGTCCCGGGCCGGGGGCGTCCGGCCAGGCCGCGCTGGGCCGGGTGATGGGGCAGGGCCCTGCTTAGAAGGGCGGGGCAGGCCGTGGACGGGGGCTCGGGCCCCTACTCACCAGGACCCCGCTTCCTATGATGCCCCCGAAGTACCAGACCTCGTCGGACAGGTTGCTGTTGTCCGCCATGACCTTCCCCCCCGGGAAGAACAGCAGGACGTTGGCCAGGAAGGCCAGCACGGCCAGGGGGATGAGGGTGACCCCCAGACACTTGGCGCAGCTGCCGGTGCACATGCTGGGTCCCTCGTGGCCTGGCTGTCCGGGCGGGGAGGCCGGCGCTGGCCGGTGTCGGCTCTCTGCGTCCCCCGCGGGTGCCGGGCCTTTATACCTCCTCCCCGCCCGCAGCGTGGGTTTTTTTCCTCTTTGCACCCCATAAATGAGATTACGTCGGTGCAATCGTTCAATGGTTCGCCATGGTAACCGATGACCCCTGTTAATAATCCACCAGCGCAGACAAGACACCGCGGCCGGGCCGGCAGAGCCATCGCCCGCGGGCGCGGCCTCTGCCCCGATCTCCACGAGGCCCTGTCCGTGGTGACCCCACGGAGGACACGGGGCGGCCACGGCCTTCCCCGCGTCCACACGCCTGCCCCTCCGCACAAAAACAACTCCATGCTCTCACTGGATGCAGCTGCGCTGGAGCTGTGTTCCTAGTTTATCTTTAAAGGGCAGAACCAGAGTAACCGTGAGCTCTGGGGTGACCGTGAGCTCTGGGGTGACCGTGAGCTCTGGGGTGGCCGTGGGCTCTGGGGTGACCGTGAGCCCCGGGGTGACCATGGGCCCCGGGGTGACCATGGGCCTCGGGGTGACCGTGGGCTCTGGGGTGACCGTGAGCCCCGGGGTGACCGTGAGCCCCGGGGTGACCATGGGCCCCGGGGTGACCGTGGGCCCCGGGGTGACCATGGGCCCCGGGGTGACCATGGGCCCCGGGGTGACCGTGGGCTCTGGGGTGACCGTGAGCTCTGGGGTGACCGTGGGCCCCGGGGTGACCGTGAGCCCCGGGGTGACCGTGGGCTCTGGGGTGACTGTGGGCCCTGGGGTGACCGTGGGCCCTGGGGTGACTGTGGGCCCTGGGGTGACCGTGAGCTCTGGGGTGACTGTGGGCCCTGGGGTGACCGTGAGCTCTGGGGTGACCGTGAGCTCTGGGGTGACCGTGGGCTCAGGGGTGACTGTGGGTCTCAGGGTGACCGTGGGCCCCGGGGTGACCATGAGCTCTGGGGTGACCATGGGCCCAGGGGTGACTGTGGGCTCTGGGGTGACCGTGAGCTCTGGGGTGACCGTGGGCCCCGGGGTGACCGTGGGCCCTGGGGTGACCATGAGCTCTGGGGTGACCGTGGGCTCTGGGGTGGCCGTGGGCTCTGGGGTGACTGTGGGCCCCAGGGTGACCGTGAGCTCTGGGGTGACTGTGGGCCCTGGGGTGACCGTGGGCTCTGGGGTGACCTGAGCCCTGGGGTGACTGTGGGCTCTGGGGTGACTGTGGGCCCCAGGGTGACTGTGGGCCCTGGGGTGACTGTGGGCCCTGGGGTGACTGTGGGCCCCAGGGTGACCGTGAGCTCTGGGGTGACTGTGGGCCCTGGGGTGACCGTGGGCCCCAGGGTGACCGTGAGCTCTGGGGTGACTGTGGGCCCTGGGGTGACCGTGGGCCCCAGGGTGACCGTGAGCCCTGGGGTGACTGTGGGCCCCGGGGTGACTGTGGGCCCTGGGGTGACTGTGGGCTCCGGGGTGACTGTGGGCCCCAGGGTGATTGTGGGCCCCAGGGTGACCGTGAGCTCTGGGGTGACCGTGAGCTCTGGGGTGACCGTGGGCCCCGGGGTGACCGTGAGCTCTGGGGTGACCGTGGGCCCTGGTATCTGTGCGCTGCCCCTCCTTCCCCTTGGCTCAGCCGTGTGTGTGCTGTGTCCCCGTGGGGGAACGGGAAGGCCAAGGGAGGGGCAGGTGGGCAGCGGCAGAGGAGGAGAGGAGACACCTCCGTGGGGTGAGAAAACGCACCCCTCCCGGCGTGGCCCCCCGCACCCCTCCCGGCGTGGTTCCCCCCCCACCCCCGCGGTGACCCGGGGATTTCTGAGCCACCGGGAGGGTGCGGCCGGGGCCAGCACAGGATGAGGCTCCCTAAAAAAGTCCCTGTGAGGCCCGATCCTTGCTCTGCGCACCACCCCGCGTCCTGCCCACCAAGGCCCCGAGTTGGATCCATCGTGTGTGCCTGCGCCAGTCCTGGGGCTTGAACTCGGGGCCTGGGTGCGGTCCCTGAGCTTTTCAAATGCTCAAGGATGGCGCTCTACTGCTTGAGCCACAGCGCCACTTCCTAGACATGGATTTGGACCTGGCTCTAGCTCTGGCTGCTGTTGAGCTCGGCCACATGATGAACCCCCAAATACCGCCCCCCCAAATGGTATTTGCTGGTTGACCAGCGCAGAGAAGGCTTCCTACAGGCACTAAAGTTCACCGCCCGGCCGCAGCCAGCTCAGCCGGGCAATTCTCTTGGCTTCCATGTGGGGTGAGCTGGGATTGGAGCGCGTGGCTGGGGTCCCTGCTGCCCGTGGCTCTCAGGGGTGTTGTGTGGCCCCTCTGAGTCTGGTCTCAGTTCAGAAGGTCACCGCTGTGAGCACTGGCTGGCGAGTCTGTCCCCAGGAGCTTGGCCCATCGCTGTGTTGCCAGGGTTACAGGTGAAACGTTAACTCTGGGTGCCGTCTGCTCCTGGGAACGCAGTGCACACGTGCACTGCAGCGTTTCAACGTTCCAGGGAGGTGTGTGCGGGTGCTCTCGGGCTCTACCTGCCTGAGCATGTACCCCGCCTCTCCCGTGCTCCGAGGATGCCCAGCCTGGGGGCCGGGAGGGGAGGAGCTCCCCAGTCTCCCCCGGGGCCTCCCCCGGCCTCCCCCCCTGCCTCCCCCGGCCTCCCCCCGCCTCCCCCGGCCTCCCCCCTTCCCTGGAGTCCTGCTCC
>NW_012267340.1:807399-808121 GCF_000151885.1 Dipodomys ordii
CACACCCACCTCCCGCTCCTCTGCTCCTCCTCACACCCTGAGCTTTGATTCCTCTCTGGATCAACTCTGTGTGTGCGTGTGTGTGTGCCTGTGTGTGCATGCGTACATGTGTGTGCGCATGTGTGCGTGCATGTGCATGTGTGTGCGTGTGTGTGCACATGCGAGTGTGTGCCATGCTCCTGGGGCGGGAATCTCCCGTTCAGAAGTCCTCCAGGTTCACGTGGGACCCTGGCTCATCCCAGGAGGCAGGAACTCCTCACCACCAGGAGAGCAAACCCTCCGAGCCATGCCCTCCCGCCTCCCCGAGAGCCGCCGGGGACGTGAGCTCGGAGGGCGCGTCTCAGCCCCACGGTGCTGCTTTCTTCCACACACGCACGCTCTCTGGAAGCCCAGCGTGGGGCCCTCAGCCTCGGGACGCCAGGGGCCCCCTCTGCTCCAAACCCAGGGAGAAGAGGCCTGGGGGGGGGAGGAGGAAGGGGGTGGGAGAGGAGGTGGGTGGGAGGGGAGGAGGGGGGGTGAGGGGGGTGGGATGGGGGCCGCCTCCTGCTGTCCGTGTCCATTCCAAGGCCGGCACTGTGGTCACACTGCTTTAGCCAACCAGGGAATGGCTGCCTCTGGCCTTGGGCAGCAGCAGCCTCCCTGTCCTCCTGCCCCTCCCCTGGGCCCGGGCCTCTGCCTCAGCCTCCCCCGGGCCCGGGCCTCTGCCTCAGCCTCCCCCGGGC
>NW_012267340.1:814836-855648 GCF_000151885.1 Dipodomys ordii
CCCCAGGCTCGGGGCTCCGCTGGGTCTCCTGTCCTTGCTCGGGCACTGGCAGCTGGCAAAGGCCCCGCCCCTGCCTGTGGTGGGGACCAGAGACCCCCCAGAGGGCAGCTTTGACGCACCCAGCCAGGGGCGGTGGGGCAGGCTCCCTTTGAGCGTGTTTGGCTGTCCAAAGTTGTTTTGTCAGTTATTTCTAGGCCTCTCAAGGGAAATCAGACCCGGATGGACCTGCCGGTACTAAATAAATCCACAAAAGACCAATTGATCAGTCAGCTTGCCAATGACCTAATTTGAGTGGGGGGGGGGGAGTACTCTTAAGGAGTCCTGAATATTCAGGTTCTTGGGCCAGAATTTCCCTTCACTTCCTTTCACTTCAGGGAAGGCCTGCTGGGAAAGCAAGTCCTTCTTTGTAGAAAATGAAGCCAGCATGAAGGGGCCGGGCCAGAGCCGGGGAGCAGGGCTGTCGTGGGGGGGGGTGTCAAAACAAGCCGTGACTTTGAAGAGGCGGTGGCGCTGCTTTGGGTGGCGTGTGCACACATCCCTCCCCAGGGCCCCGGACACCGCACCTCCGCGGGCAGGCACACCGCCATGGCTGGAGTCTAAAACACCTTTTCTAGCCATGTCCCAGCACCAGACCTGAAGGGGCGTGTGCTCCCGGGAGTGTTTTCCGACCGCTTTCACTTGCTTCCTCAAACACCGTTATCTGCCGCCCCTGCCAACGACCTTTGCCACGGCGTCACCAGGACCATGACGCTGCCAGGGGCCGCCCGGGCAGGCAACCTCCAGCCCCGAGCTCCAGTCGGCCGGCACTGAACGCCCAGCACCTCACTCACACGCACACTAGCAACGGAAGGGCGGGATTTCTGCCCGGCGCAACCCTCATCAAGCTTCTTAGGGAGAATCAGCGTCGGGAGGCTGCCCAGCCAGCCGCGGGTGCAGCGGGCAAAACTCCACACGCGTTGCAACTGGACTGATGAGTGGGGTTGGATTTACCACGGCGTAGGTCTCTGTATCTATACTGATACGAGCATACGTCCGTCCATAGATATAGACAGGTTTTGTGCTGGCACCGGGGTTTGAACTCCTGGCCTGGTGCTCTCCAGGCAGGAGCTCTGACCCCTTGAGCCACACCCTCGGCTCAGACGGTATTTCCTTTTTACTCTTTATCTCTTTAGCATCCTTCCCGTGCCTGGCAGAGGGGACAATCCTTCCTGGGTTTCCCACATTCCTGCATGCTTTATGACTATGCCACTGACGGACTTGGACTATGTCCTTTGTAAAGTACGCGGGGAGAGTGCAAAGCTCTCCCTCCCGAGCAGCCGGCCGGCCGGCTTTCCCTCCGTGTCCTCCTTCCGAGGTGGCCATCACAATCTGGTCCCATGTGTCCCACCCAAGAAGCTGATGGCTTCTGTCTAGCGCTGGTGAAATGGCAGCAGGCCGCCGGGCAGTATCAGAGCTGAGTCAGGTCTCAGGGAAGCACTCAGGAGCAAACATAGAAAGGCTGCTGGGCGGATGAGTCTACAAAAACCGAAAAACCAAAAACAGGGGTTGAACATTCTTGTAAAAAGTGCCCCGCCCCCACTGCAAGCACCTGTGTCGGCCAGGAGTTATTTCCCAATGTGTTTTCACAGAAGGGCCAGAGTGTGTTAGTCAGCCGTGTTTGCTTTCTGTCTCAGTGTTTACTTTCCAGCTTTGTTTGGACTTCTGTTTTGGGACCCAGGAACGCAGTGCAGCGCCGTCACCCTGCCATGGGAACCACAGACTGCGTTCTGCTGCTTCTTCCCATCCGGGTCCTTTGTGGAGGGCACTCCTGCACTGCTGCGTGGGGCTCGGACTTTGTCCTCACATGCTTACTTTTAGTAACAGCTCCCTGGCTTCAGAGCGACGCTTCCCTCGGCAACACCAAATGCTGGCTTCTTGGCGTTTGTTTTCTCTTTTACTTCCGAAGCAGACTCGAGTCTTCTCTCCCGTGGAGAATGCTTGGCAGAACTGAGCCCGGGAACTCACGGAAGAGCCAGGGTTTTCTGCAGGGCAGCGGGCCAAGCGGCCCGAGGCCTGGGCGGAGGCCTGGCGCCAGGCAGCTGGGCGGGAGAGGAGAAACGCCATGCACGCGACTTGAGATCACTCGGCATTTTGTGACTATGTCAGCCACGTTACAGTATGCCAGGAGGGCCGGGGGGCTGGCCCTCGGGAGAGGCAGCTCGCCTGGCCTCTCTCTGTTTTACTTCTTCTAGCTGTAGAACAGTAGCAGTAGTAGTGGTAGTAGTAGTAGTAATACTTCTCCATGTTAGCTTTAGGTAGCTCAGTCTGGTTACCTGTAACAGTCCTATAATCCTTTTCTCCACTGCTTGTATTTGGCTTTAGCAGGACTTTGAAGACCACAATGGGGTCATTTGAACAAAGTTTATACCCCACACAGTCCTTCAGTTTTTTGCCCTTAGAAAAATGTGGTCTTGAAAGCTATGCATGTGTTGTGATCGAAAACCTTTACCATGGCTAACCTGACTCATTTGGGGGCACTTTTTATGTAATGAACTGAATCACAGCAATAAAAATGGAAGCAGAAAGGAAATCCTTGCTGGATAAAGGCATGACTTATTTCTGACACATTAGATCTCCTAAAGGAGAACTTGGGGCTCCTTTGACTCACCTGCCCCCAGGAGACCGGAGCGGAGGAAGATGGGCAGGACTTCCTGTCCCGACACTCCAGTCCCCGGTGGTGCAGAAAGACTTCCCAGTTCCCAGAGAAAATCATGATTACACAGGAAGCTGATCTTGACATCACTGAAGTCACCTGATCGCATCAAACATTAGGGAGGAAGCCAGGCGCTGGTGGCTCACACCTGCAATCCTAGCTGCCCAGGAGGCTGTGATCTGAGGATCATGGTTGGAAGCCAGCCCAGGCAGGAAAGGCTGTGAGACTCTTTTATCTCCCATTAACCACACAAAAAAGCTTAAAGTGGGGCAGTGGCTCAGGGGGTAGAGCACTAGCCTTGGGCACAAAAGGAGCAGTGCCTAGGCTCTGAGTTCAAGCCCCCCACACCAAGTGACGGAAGGAATAACCCTTTTGCCAATGGACGATACATGGAAAAAAATTCATTCCCTCCTGATGCTGGCCACCTTTCCTGAGTGTCATATATTCATCCTAGATAAACTTTCAATGGTGCCAAAGAAAGGGAAAATGGAGAAACAATAGAGGAGCAGGCCTAAGACTGGTTCATACTTTGTTGTGGGCCATTGTGAGTAATTAGTATTGCCTCAATAAACCTCAACTGCTAGTTCCATGTACTTAGGAGATAATCCTTCCATACCTGGCCTATGGCTGGGCTACAAGATAAAGTGGTCAATTATTTACGTAATGATACATCCTCTTGAACCAAGTCTCACTCATACCTTGCTATTGCTAGATATCTTAATAGTTCAAATGCCATACGTGTGTCTCATATATCAGATAACTCTAAATCACTCAATAAACAATACAATGCCTTTTTTATTAACATATATTAATTTTACAAAATAATGGGGTTCATGATGTCAATGAACACAGTGTCTTCATTATGAGTTTTAATTCTGCTTTAAATATATGCTGAATTTTATACACAGGACTCTTAGATTTATTACCCTGTTGATTACCACCTACATTTTCCAAGTAGAAGAACAAAGCTATGAGAGCTTTCTATCATAAAGCACAACAGATATTTGAACAGCTATAACTGAAAGCGATCTCTAGTGAAGTCGTAACAACCCAGCAAGAAAAAGAGAGATTCCCTGACTGCGCCCGTCATTTCCTTCTATTGCAAAAAGACACTAGAAAAAATTAGAATCTACAGTAGCCATACTTTTTAGCTAGAACCTAAATATTCAGATACACCAGATTGCTTTATTTTTACTTACTTCACATGAATATGAAACACTTTTTTTTCTGCTGGACATGTCATGTTTTAGACTTTTATCATAGGAAAATCCAAACATATTAAATGTAGAAGGAATGTAATGATAAGCCCCACATATCATTCTACCTTAAAGGTAAGTGTGTAAGTCATGGGTAATGACCACTCACACAGCACAGCCCAGGCTCCAGCGTAACCAGCGCTTGGCGGGACGCAGGCCAAAGAGTAGACAGATCCACGAAGGTCTTACAACGATGCCGCAGATATTTATAGGCCTCTGTGTCCTTTGGCCCCTCTCCGGAGACCCTATAAACGGCTGGTCCCTGGGGAAACTACCTCCAGAACCCTCCTGTAGCATTTTGTGGATGGACGGGTGGGTGGCTGGCTGGAGGGGTAAAAGCCACCTGGGGGACCTTGTGTTGTTTGGGGGCTGCTGGAGCAGCCACGAAGGGGCCGAGGAAGGAGCAGGCAGGAGGCTCTGGGTCCGCGTCGTGCGGAGTGAAGTTTGCGGGACTCCGCACTGGGGGTCACGTGTGCCCGTGGCACTTTTCTGGGATGCATTTGGGTGAAAGCTCCAGAAAGAATAATGCCACGATCTTCACGGAGGATGGAGGGAGAAGCAAAGCGTCTCGGGGCGGAGGGAGAGGCCTGGGTTCCTCCGTGGGGTTGGTGGATGTGTTGACCCCACGCCCTCACGGCACGAACGCTCCTCTGTCAGAGTCCAGGGCAGAGCTGGGGCTCCAGGGGTGTGGACGGAGCTCCCTCCGTCCTCGGCTGGATCTCCCGAGCTGGGAGTGCGGCTGTGTCCGTGGGCGGGCCTGTCAACAGCCGTAAAAGCCGAGTGTCTGCCCGTGACCTCAGGACTGCCACAGACACACGGGATATCTACTGTTATCCCTACGACCTCAAGATAGTTCCCACTACACCACCGTCTGGGCAATTACTTCACGCGGTGCTCAGAGGGTTTATTTTTATCATGACGTGGTGCACAGCACTCGGATCAACGCATCTTCCTACAGTTATACACACTGGCATTGCCCCTCACCCCCCCCCCATGCCCCAGGAAGAGGGGAATGAGTCCTAACCTCTGCCATCTGTCTGTCTGCCCTGCTGAACAAACAGCACATGTCAGCATTCGTTTTCTGGAAACTCCCTCTTGAGGCTGGAGGTGTGGCTCAGCCGGTGGAGCCCTAGCCTGTGAGTGAGGCTGTGGGGACCCAGTTTGAGTCCCTCCTTACCCTTGGGGAAAAGAGCAGACTGCTGAAGCTTGGTTCTTGTGCCACCCCCAGGAACGGGGGAGAGGGGGGTCGGGGCGGAGAGCCAAGCTGGAGGGGAGGGGACGCTTGCATGGGCAGTTAGGCAGGTTGGCAAGAGCAGCGGCCTTGACCAGAGCCAGCTCTGCCCGCTGCGTCCTCCCGGCCACCGAGGCCAGCTGTCCACAGAGCGGGCTTACGACGTCATCGTCAACTGACAAGCACTGCGTTATCGCCGGTCTGTCCCCAGCGGGGGGCTGTGTCAGGACCCTCTGCTCACGTGGGATTAGTCTTGGGGGGGGGAGCATCTTGCAGGTCTTCAGCTGGGCACAGACCCAAACCAGCCCAGGCGCCTGACGAGTCACGCTGGTGGTTCTTCTATGCCCTCGGGTGTGCAGCCGTCCCCTTCCTGACCTGGAGGACACGGCCCGCGCGCTTCTCCTCCCAGCCTGACTGCAGGCCTGGAGTTCGCGGGCCGGGAGCTCGGGGTCTCGCCGGCCGCCCTGGCTCCTGGCTCTGCGGGTTTCCCAGCCAAGTCTGACCTTCCCCTAGTGGACGGCCAGGTCTCCTATGAGATTAGAGAAGGTACTGAGCTTCCCTGGCATTCCAGGGAGCCCCCCCCCACAGATGACCACCGGGCTCCCGGGCCCCCCTCCACCCTCCACCCCCCTCCAGTGCTGTGACAGCAACCCCAGATTCTGCATCCTGCTCACGACTCCCATTTCACACACACACACACACACACACACACACAAAAGCTAGGGGTTTCTGTTGAGACCTTGAATAGTTTCCCCGAGCCAACCACAAAAATCACGTTGCATTTGGATTTGAAATGATTTTGCTCCTGGGAGTTCTTGAGGCAGGACCACGATGCAGTTTTGTTTGCGGTACAAAGCAACTTCACTCGGCTTCCAAGCAACATGTTCCCCAGTATATAAAGCAGGCTGGTACGAAGAGTGTGTTTGTTATACAAAAGCTCTAGACAAATCCTCACCTGCTCTACCTGACTGGCATGGTTTTGGAACCCATTGCTCCTCGCAGCACCCTCACCCGGGACTCCAAATGCAGGCTTTCCCGCCAAACATTTGATTTGCTACTGTGTTTTGCCCAAAGTTGGCTTCATTTCAGAAACAGTAGGAAACTTCTGAGGGAAGAAAAAAGACACGTTCAGGGATGGAATCTCATAGTGTTTATGTCCTCCTTCAAAGAGTGGGGATTAGGCCCTGCTTGCACACTACCAGCACCGAAAATCAGCGCTCCCCCCCCCGCCCCCCACCTGGGAACTGAACCTTGTAACTGAATATGGACGTTCCAGCCTGGGCCGAGGGTGCCGTGGCCAGTCTTGGTGCGTTGGTGCCGTTATTTCTGTGTGTTTCGTGTCTGTGGCAGCTGTCTGGCTCCTGGGCAGGAGGCTGACTGTGGAGACCTCAGGGTGAACAGCGCCCCCTGCAGGAAGGTGAAGGAACGTCCAGGTGCCCAATTTCAGGAACGACAGAGAGGTCAGGTAATAGCCCCTCGGGTTTCGAGTTAAAGGTAATTGAAAGGGGGTGGAGGGAGAGCACACACAGCCCTTGTTTTGATCCTCACACACAGAAACTTACACTTGCACTGGAAAGCTAAACACTGAATGGACATTTGAAATAAAAATGCAGGGACTTACCTATAATGTCGTGCTGGTTAGATTCTGCTGAAGACGTGGAGATGAACTAGCCTCATGCATCACAAATGTTCCAAGTAGGACGGTGACAGCAGAGGCCCGAGGCTGGAGGGGCCAGGGGTCCTCGCTGGAGAGGCGGAAGGGGCCTGCGGGTCTTTGTACAGCATTGTCATGTGCACATTTGAGGGCAGGGGGCATGGCGGGGGCAGGGGGGGTCTCATCTCACGTTTACTTGTCGGGTCTCCGGAGCCCCCCTCAGTTGGCCATCTTTTGGCTTTCCACCTGCAGCTCTCTGCAGGTTGCCTGCTGCCTCTCCAGCAGGAAGGCCCGTTCTGTGACGTTCCCAGGAGGCTGCCCTGTATTTGACCGATGAGCGGCGCACATTTAGCAGGGCGCCGTTTTGGTGGGCTGGGAAGCTAGCTGGGTAGATGCTGCGATGGGGAGCTCAGATCTCACGTCTAGAGTCCAGGAAGGATCTGCTTAGTACCTCGCCCAGGCTGTCGGCAGGACGTAGTCCCCACGCTGCTGGGTGTGCTGGACACCCAAGCCAGCCCGGTTGGAAGCCAGCCCCTCTGCCCTGGCTGAAGAGGAGAGGCAGGGGCCAGGGTCTGCCCCTGTGCGGGGGGACCAAGGGCAGCGTGCCTCTCCTGCCCGAGCGTGCTTAACCCCCGAGTCTGAGGAACCTCCTCGGGGAGGCGCCATCCTGAGCGCAGCGTAAGGCCCCCAGACGATGTGTGTACCTCAGACAACGGTTTAACGCCCCGGTCTGAGAAGATCGCCTCCAGATCACTCCGGAGGCATTACCGGAGCAAATCAGGGCCCTGGGGCCAGGCTAAGGGTTTCACTTGAGACGGGCTGGGGCTGCCGGGAGGGCTCCCAGAGGAAACGGCTGTGCTTCTGTGAGCTAATGCAGAGGAGGGAGGCATGGCTGCGTGACTCAGTTCCGTAGAACTCAGTTCCCTTTCTGGGGAGGAAATCTGAGGCGTGGTGTTTATATTAGACTCGAGGGTGAAGTCTGTCCAGATGCAGCTCTCCTGTGCCTGGGTTGAGAGGCGGGAAGGAAGGGCACTGCCCGCTGTGGCCAGCAGAGACTCTCACAGCCGGACTCTGTCTGTCTGTCTGTCTGTCTCCCCGCTGCTCCGCGGTGCGGCTATTCCTGATAAAAATCCCCCAGGGCACCGGCAGTGGTGACCTGAGTTTTCCGCTCCCTCAGTTTCGGTGGGAAGTTTGCCATGCTGGAGTCTGACGTCCATGAGAACCAGTCCCGCAGCCGGTGGCCGGGTGGAGGTGAACTCACCGCCGGGGAATGGGGCTCTGGCAGGGCCCTCGTGGTGCCCTCCCGGGCCGCGTCCTCACCCCCGAGGGCACTGAAGTCACCAGCGGGACAGGACGGATGTGCAGCGGGAAGCCGTTCTGCCCAGGGCTCGGCCGCACGGCAACGCTCCCGAGAGCCACCGCCTCCCCCAGCCCGACCGTGGCAGCCCCAGCCGGCACAGGGCCGGGACACGAGGTCAAAGGGCAGGTGGGGAAGGGCTCTGGCTGGAGACCGCCCGCCAAGGGAATAAATGAAAATAGCCTCCTTCCTTCCTCCTGCTCCCTTGCCCTTCCAGACAATCACAGTGCTGCTTCGTGCACAAGACTGCCCGCAAACTTGTTCTCTGCCCCTACCTTCTGAGCGGAGTGCTGCGATCGCAGGCCTGCCCGGGCACGCGGGGCTGGGGCCTCCCCACCTCCCTCCTGCCCTTTCACGCAAACTGCGGCTGTGGCACGTCCCTGGGGCGCCAGCAAGGCTGCGCACTTGCAGTGGGTGAGCTGTCTGCCGGAAGGGGACCGTGCGGCCTCGTGCCGGTGGACCGTCTCCTTCACTTTAAAATCACCTCCCTAGTGAATTAGACCCAAAGATTGACGCGTCCCAGAATTACGCGGTGGAGGGGTGCCCGGTGCGACGTTGCTCCGTCTCGGTGGACCTGTTGTTCTCCTCAGGCCCGTGAAACAGTAAAAGTGAATCAGACACTGAGTCAGGCCAGGCCTGCCCCTCCGCAACCTTTTGACCTGGGCCTGTCTAACCCACACGAGCCTCAGTTTCCTCCCCGTGACCCGCTGACTTGCTGACCAGCTGGCTGCTCCTGTGTGTCCCTCCTGTCCCCCCCCCCCCCCGTGCGGCCCTCCCGGTGTGCACAGAAGCTGCGTAATTATCACTCAGGTCCCATGGGCTGCTGGGATTCGGGGAAGGAGGTCAGGAGGCAGGAGGTCAGGAGGAGGACAGTCCACCTTCCCTCCAGAAGACCCCGGCCACATGCCGGGGAAGGGGAGTTGAGAATCTGAGAACTCCTCTTACCTGCCAACTAGATTGAGGATAGACTCACACTCCGGGGCCGTGGCTCACACCTGCCGCCCGAGGCACCCAGGAGGTGGAGGTCAGGAGGGCCGTGTTTCCACAGCAGCAGCCTGGGCAAAACGTTCATGAGAGACCCCCCCCCCATCTCAACCAAGAGCTGGGCACGGCAGTCCATGCCTGCCATCGCAGGGACGCGGGAAGCAAACAGGAGAACGGAGGTCATTGGGGACAGAGCCAGACATTATTAAAAAACAAAAAAAAAACTAAAGCAAAAATGGATGGGAACATGACTGAAGTGGTAGAGCGCCCGCAAAACACGTGTTCAAACTCCAGTACCATTGAGACACAAACCCACCAATACCACCGACAGAAGAACAGATTCGTTTCATGTTTTAGGGTTTATTTTCACTTGATGTTTAACCTTTGGGATTTCTTCTCTACTGCGACACACCCCTCATCTTTCAAACTAGTTGGACCCCCTAGGTCAGCAGACTTCTGCTCTTGCTGGGCTAGAATGGGGATGTCAGACCCGTCCCCCAGAAAGCGTCCCCCGGCCGCTGTACCGGCCGGTGTGGTTTCGGGAAACGGTAGGCCTCTCTTGGGAGGGATCCCAGCTCATCTGTCAGACTCCAGCTACTACAAAGGCCAAGGGAGCCGTGCTCAAGAGAGCGCAGACTCCTCCTCCCGAAGTGCGCGTGCGTCCTCGGTTCTAGGCACATTCCGGAAACCCCGGCGCTCACACCTCCAGCAGGGAGCGGGGTGGCCCCCAGAAATGAGGAATGAGGCCTGGGCCCGTGTTTCCATGTCTTTACGACGATATATTCCACGCAGGAGAGAATGCCGATGACACCTGCCGTTCCGAGCCAGTCTCAGGTCACACGGTGATTTCCAGAACCGTGCGTTTTCCTGCGAGTGGCCTGGCTCTGCTCTCCTGTGGGGAGGGGCTCTCTCTGCGGCATTCTGGATGACGTTCTCTTTAGTCATCTGT
Source organism: Dipodomys ordii (assembly GCF_000151885.1). NCBI lineage: Eukaryota > Metazoa > Chordata > Mammalia > Rodentia > Heteromyidae > Dipodomys > Dipodomys ordii. Next base: position 824,960 of record NW_012267340.1, read on the forward strand.
CCTGGGCACCCAGGCTGATTGCACACTTGGGCTCCTGTGAGCAGAACTCTCTAAGCGCGGGGTGTGGGTGTCTAAGTGCTGACTTCAGTCCTAGGTATGCATACACGAGCCGATATCAAGATCCCAGCTACTTCTATTTTTAGCCTTTGCAGAGAGCTCCACGCGGATCTCCATAGCGGGAGGGCTACTCTACCTTCCTGCCCACACTGCACGCGCGTTCCTCTCCACCCCCATATCCTTGCCAACCAACAGTTGCTTGCTTTCTTGACGGCGGCAATTCTGAGTGGATAAAATAGATTGTCCGTGTGGTTGGGGCTTACATTTACCCAATGGATGAAGAGGCTGACCTTGTTTACTGTGGTTATTAAGCACTTGATTTCCTCTTTTGAGAACTGTCTGTTCAGATTTGTCCTGTTTTTGGTTGGTTGGGTACTTTGTTCTTTAGGTGTTTAATTTGATATATTCTGGATGCTGATCATTCATCTGATGAATCACTGGAAGATTTTCTCCTGCTCTCTTGATTCTGGTTGTTTATTTTTCTGTGCAGAAGCTTTTTTTTACTTTAATTTTTTATGGTTATTAGGATAGTGATATACAAAGGGGTTAAGGTTTCATGTCAGACAAGGAGTAATCCTTCCCTCGCTCTCCCCAGTCTCTCCCTCCCACTCCCCATCCACAAGTCTTATCGTGGGTTTTCAACAGTGTCCACTGCTGCATTTGTTCACCTTTTGTCCCTCCCCTTCTGTCCCCTCTTATCCTCCCAGAGATATATCAACAAACAGAACAAAAAGAAAAGAAAGCAAAAACAGCAAAAAAGAAAAAAAACATGCCTCATCTCCATTTCCTGGAGTTCATCCTGATATGTACACTTTGACCAAACGCACACAGCACTGAGGCTTTGTGTTCCTCTCCTGAAAGCGTCTTCCTTTGGTCTTTCTGTGTGCCCAGAGATCTGTATAACGTATGTCTCACGGTATTTGACATCAAGCTTCTGCCTATGAGAGAAACATGCCCCATTTGTCTCTCTGAGCTTGGCTTATCTCACCTAGCATGATTTATCTTAGGTTCATCCATTTCCTTGAAAATATCTTTTTTTTGGGGGGGGGTCCGGTAGTGGGTCCTGAACTCTGGGCCTGGGCGCTGTCCCTCAGCTCTTCAGCTCAAGGCTAGCGCTCTAGCACTTGAGCCACAGCGCCACTTCCGGCTTTTTTCTTATGTGGTGCTGAGGAATCGAACCCAGGGCCTTGAGCATGCAAGGCAAGCACTCTACCACTGAGCCACCTTCCCAGCCCACCCTTGAAGATACCTTGTTCTTTCTAATGGTAAAATTCCACTGTGTACAGGTACCGCGTTTTCAGAGCCACTCCTCTATTGTAGGACACCTGGGCTGTTTCTACAACTTAGCTGTTGTGAGTAGTGCGGCAGTGACCACCGATGTTGGAGTGTCTTGACGGTATCCTGGTTTGTGATGTTCTGATCTGAGTCGATGCCCAGGAATGGTATGGCTGGGTTGTAGGAAAGATCTATGTTTAGTTTTTGAGGAACCTCCAGACTGCTGTCCAGGATGATTACACTAGCTTGCATTTCCACCTACAGTGCAACAGGGCTCCTTTTCCCCACATCCCTGCCGACATTGGTTGTTCAAATTCACGGTGTTGGCCAATCTAACTGGGGTGAGGTGGAATCTCAGAGTCGTTTTGATTTGTATAGAAGCTTTTGGAGTTGATGCAATCCTAGTAGTTAATTCTGGCTCTTATTTCTTGAGCAGCTAGAATTCTAGTCAGAGAACAGTTGCCTATTCCTCTGTCCTCCAGGTTTCCCCGTGTCCACGGCTTTAACTGTTTTTAAGTCTTATATTAAGTCTTGGACCCATTGTGATGGATGGGAGGCTAGCTTTTGGTCTTCTGCATGTGACTATCCAGTGTTGCCAGCACCATTGGTTACGAGGCTGTCTTCCCTCAGTGTCTGTTTTTGGCTCATCCGTTGAGAATCAGGTGGCTCTAGCTGTGTGGGTTTGTTTCTGGGTCCTCCAGTCTTTTCTGCTGGTCTGTGTGTCTGCCTGGAAACCTGTGTATTCCACCAGCTCACCGCAGCTATGGCTGAGCAGGCCCCACGGGCGGAGGCCCAATCAGGGCTGGACAGAAAGAGTCAAAGAGGGAAAAATGAGGCCCCCCTAGTCTCTGGGTCCCATGGTCCCTCCACAATCTTCTCTGGCCTCATGATTAATGCCCCTTGGGTTAGGGCGGCCGAGCTGGTGTCTGTCACTTGTAATCAGAAAGCTCTAATGAGCATGGCTGCTACCTCTGAATCACAATGTTTGTTATGCTCAAGTGAGCAAGAAACTAGTGCCTACCCAGCAAGGAAAGGAAAACACCCGAGTAGGAGGCATGAGAGCCGAGTTCAGATCTTTCCCTGAGAATCCCCGTACCCTAGAGAACCACAGACCATGGGTGTCAGCTCAAGGTAACCATTCCCATGGACTGCTGGGGGGAAATCAACACCTACGGTCTTAACTCTGAAGTGGCCGAAGTGGCCTGGGTTTAGCATCTGAGTCCCTTCAACGTGCAAACCTGGTTCACACAGACACAGACACACACACACACACACACACACACCTACTGGTAGTGCGAATGATGAGAAACTGCAAATGTAACGTATGCAGAATGGATACCGAGTTTGCTAACTTTTCATACAGTATTTTGATTTTGCTCCAAAGCAAACAACCCGGGAACGGCACACTCTTCAGCTTCCCTCCTCGTTTGAACAGATGCGTGTTTGCTTGGCAAGCAGGCCCTCACGGGGAGCCGCGCGCAGGCCCGGTGTGGCTAGTGACGGTGTCGCTATGACGAAGAGGTCACAGTTGGTGACCTGGGGCTGGCCTGGGGGGGGGGGGACTCACCTTGGAGCACCTGTGGTTTGAAGAGTGTGGTGGTGTCAAACTGCCAGTCCCGAGCACCCTGGGGGGCGGGCAGGCGGGAGTACTTCGTGTAGGGAGGGACGCAGGCAGGGGCGGAGAGGTCTAGGGCAGGGGGATGGAGTCCGAGATGTAGGGTTGACTCTCTCCACCGCTGTCAGGGTGCTGAACCATCGGTTGGGAAAGATCATACTGGATCCGGGGGTGCTGGAGTTAGGGGATACGAGAAGAGTCCGCAAAATGAACTACCAGTGGGGAGGAGACACACTGCGGGGAGACGGGGTGGATGGCGGTAGGAAGCCATGGCAAGCGGCGTGGGTGACGCCATGCATCACCACCCTGCCATCACCCTGTCCCCGGGCGGCTTCCCCAGGCCCCTTGCAGGCTCTCGGTGCCGTGGGGAGCTCTGCTTCACCCCCAGGTCTCTCTCCTGACCGAAGGAACACGGCTCTGTGTGCTGCTGTGTTCCCAGTGTGGCGGACTCCATCATGAGCCAGGGAGGGAGTAGAGGGGATGGGGAATCAAGGAATGGCAGAAAGTGAGGGACAGATGGGTGTAGTATCTCTGGCAGGGGCAGGGAGGAGGAGGTGGGGCGGGGCCGAGGCCAGAGCCAGATGGAACTGGACCCAGAGGGGCTCCGCAGAGAGGATCTGTGCCCAGACACAGGGCGCACAGCTGGGGAAAGACCAGGACCCCCTGGGTAGCATCACAGAGAGATCGTTAAGAAGTGCTGACAAAGCCTCGGGAGCCCACGTCAGAGCCGTGGCCCCTGCCGGAGCCCACCATCATACCGCGTGGAACCGGACGGTCCTGACGCGGAGGGCAGGCCAGGGGCCCGGAGACGCCCCCGACCTCTTCTTACGAGATCGGCCTCATTCCAGCCTGGAAACGCCTCCCATCCCTCCCCCACCGCAGTGTGTCCCTCACGCCTGTGTCTCAGGACCTCCGGGGGCGGGGGGTGCCTGGCCTCAGCGGGAAGCCACAGACAGGATGCGGACTGGGGCTGGGTCCCTGGGCAGGGAGGACCAATGATTCAGGCGGCGTACGAGGGCCCGGACTGCTGGCCGCACCCTGAAAATCCCTGTTGGCTGGGCCGGGAGGACGATGGGTGCTGCGGGTGGGGTCCGGATACACACCCCACCGGGGGTGCACCCCGGGGAGACCGCAAACCCTCAGAAGTAGAAAGGAAGGAAGAGTGTCTCCTGGTGTGCGCGGACCACCACCATTTGTCCACGGCTCTTCCCTCTCCCCTCTCCCCTCTGCTGGGTGGAGAGACGCCTGCTCAGCCCCTTGCCAGCCAGCCCCCCCTCCTCCCCCTCCTCTGCACCTTCCTTCCCTGCTAGGCTTGGCAAGTCTGCGTTTGTTAGGTGTTTTCTCCCTCCTTTCCCCACGTCACAGGTCTTCTTTCCCGCTCCGGCCTGGCACCGTGCTCGGGGGAGCCCTGGGGCCATGGCTGGCTGGGCGGCAGATCCCCTCTGCAATCAGATGTCCAGAGAGCAGGCGGGCTGCAGGCGGGAGGAAGAGGAAGGCTGCTCTGTCATTTTCCTATCCCCCCCCCCCCCGGCCCTGCCTGAGACCCCTGGGTGACAGCTTGGGCTTTTTGTCTCTAACAGACACGGAAACGAGTTCAGCGCTCAGGAAGCTTGCCTGGGGTCACAGTTAAGTTGGTGCAGAGGTCCAGGGGTGTAGAGGCTGTACTGGAAGCTGTCCAGAGAGCATGCAGAGCATGCAGTGGCTGGAGAGCTAGGCTCTGCTCTCCGGGTGAGTCTGCCCTGTGGAGCAAACGGGGCTCAGAGAGCTCCTGGCGGAGGGTCAGCTCCGGGCGGAGGGTCTGTCATTTTCTGGGCTGCCTGGGGCCCAGGCTGAGCCTCCCATCTCACCCGGCCGGCTGTCCCTGGGACTTCTCTCAAAGGCAAGGCCCCACCTCTCTACCCTGCCGGTCTGCAGCCAGGACCAATGAGAGCCCAGGGCTCCGTCCGGATGACAAAGCACCCACGGTATTTAAGGGCAGCCGGGCCGGGCTGGGAGCTGCCCTGGTGTTCTCTCGGAGCAGGAGGTGCAGCGGGACTCGATGGCCATGTGCTACGGGAGGTGTGCCCGCTGCATCGGGCACTGTCTGGTGTGGCTGGCCGTGCTCTGCATGGTGGCAAACGTCCTGCTCTATTTCCCCAACGGGGAAACAAAGTACGCTGCGGAACACCACCTCAGCCGCTTCGTCTGGTTCTTCTCCGGCCTGGCTGGAGGGGGCTTGCTGGTAAGTGGCCGGGGGAGTTTGACAACCTGCAAAGTCTCTCTTCTTAATGAGCAGGTTCATGCTTTTCTGTGAAAAGAAACTTGCCTGTGATGTTTATTTCCAAAAACCTGGGATCTTTTGTTTGTTGTTTTGCAAGCAGATTGCCCAAAGGCTCTGTTGAACGTCCCATTAGTTTAATAATAAGTTGCTTCACAAAACCCTCTTTCAACTAGAAGCGATCTTTTTTTCTTCTTCTTCTCTTACTTAAACAGCAGGTTGAGGGGTGATGTAGTTTCTGGCGGGGGGGACGGGGGTGTCACTCAGCATGGGCTCTGGGGGTGGGAAGTTGGTGTGGGGCTCAGTTTTGGGTCCAACTTCTCTACTGTTAGCTCCAAGGTGTTGGTGACAGAGGAGAAATCCGAGGATGGAGCGAACTGCTATTTACTAAGTAGGGAGAACTCTTGCCTAGGGTATGGAGTCTGTGAAAGATCGCTGTTAGCAGGGTGGGAGCTGGGGGTGGAGTGTGTTGTTTTTTCCAAGGTTTGTTTTGAATCGAAGCAAGGGATCTGCCCGCCAATCCTGAGAGCCGAAGTCATCAGCTTCCGTGGAAAGAGTGTGGAGGAACTTGGGTTAGCTGGGGTGAAGCATTTTAAAAGAGAATTTGTATGCCGTCATTAATGCCATACAGACATTTTTTTTTCCCATGCTAAAGTAAGAGACGTCAAGACGTTTAAATCTAGTAGACGAATGAGGTGAGGTGAATCTGCGTTGAAATTAAACATCACTATTGTTAGGACAGACAGGACCATGGTAATGCCCTACTTAAGTCTGCACTTCAGTTTCTTTCGACCTTGAACTTCAGGTAATTCACACCAACTGATGAAGCACTGCAGTTAGGCTGGCTAAAACAAGTGCTGTGTAGCCCCAGGGAGAGGTGGATGGTACGTGTGTGTGTGTGTGTGTGTGTGTGTGTTGGTTCTGGGCTCAAACTCAGTACCTGGTTGCTATCCCTGAGCTCTTTCGGCTCGAGGCTTGCGCACTCTACCTCTTGAGCCACAGCTCCACTTCTGACTTCTTGTTGGTTAATTGGAGGTGAGAGTCTCACAGGTTTCCCTGCCCGGGCTGGCTTTGAACGGTGATCCTCAGATCTCAGCCTCCCGAGTAGCCAGGGTGACAGGCGTGAGCCACCCCGTGGGAGAGGACATTCAAGTCTGTGAGATTATCCAAGATTCTCTGGCGTGCTCCATGGGGGGAAAGATCCGAAGTAAGGCGGGGCTTCCCAGCTCAGAAGCAGAGTTCGCACCGGTGTCTGCTGTGAGCTGGTGAGGGACGGGCCCAGCCCTCATTGGGCCCGATCTCATCCTCCACCTCCTTTGATGGCAGAGGACGTAGTTGTTTCTCCTCTGCCCCCTGCATTCTCTGAGGTCCTCTGGGGCCGTGCTGTCAGAGATGCCTGTCTGCCCGTCTGCGTGGGGCTGCCCCCCTCAGCCCGGGCCGGAGGCGGAGGGGAGGACGGTGGCCACTCTGTCTCCTGGCAGGTGCTGCTCTCGGCGTCCGTGTTCATCGCGCAGGAGGAGGAGGACTGCTGCGGTGGCTGCGGTCAGGAAGACTGCGGCAAGAGCTGCAGGGTGCGTCCCGCTGTCCCGGGCAGGGCGGGCCGTGGCCATCCCGGACAGGCTTCGAGGACGTGGGCTCACCACCCCCCCAACCCCGTTTCCACAGACGCTCTCTTCCATTCTGGCCGCCCTCGTCGGCATCTTGGGATCCGGCTACTGCGTTGTCGTGGCCGCTCTGGGCCTGGCAGAGGGACCCTTGTGCATGGATTCCCGCGGCCAGTGGAACTACACCTTTGCGGACACGGACGGAGGGTAGGTCGCCGGGGTCTACCGGGCCCCACCTCCCTGGGGTTGGGTCTCCCGGGCCCGAGTGTCTCCAGGACAGGCCACCTAGGTCCCCGGACAGCTGGGGCCTGTCTGCAGAGCACGTGGCGGGGCAGCGCGCCCACCGGGCACACCTTCTACCAGAGCAAACCTGCCCCCCCCCACGCGCACACTCCTGTTATAGAGATCACGGGAGAGGTTCTGTTCACCGCTCTCACGCCAGGATCACTGAGGAGGTGATGTCTTAGGATGGTTTTTGCCTTTGTCAGTTACGGAGGAAGACACGGATGCCAGCGGTACACAGGCGGTGGGGGGGATCGCGCGGTCACAAGCAGGAATAGACGGGGGGGGGGGCGGAGAATCCTGTCCCGGCTCCCCTTTCAAAGCTGAGTTTCGAAGGGTGTTGTTTTGAGCGTAGTGAGGGAAAGTCACATCGGCTGTGAGCGGCGTTGCCCTGACGTTCAGGGTGGTGTCCGTGGCACAGTACACGTGGAGGACAGGGAGGTTGCGTGCGTGTGGGCCTACGGACGTGTTCTCCACCAGATCACAAGCTTGGGACGTGGTAGACCTGTGCTTCTCCGGGAACGGGAAAGCCCAACGAGGCCTCTCTGCGTCCGGATGCTTCATCTGGAGCAGGATGCCCAGGGGATGGTCCACGGGGGGGCCCCCACGGGCCTCACAGCCGCCACCCCCTTACACCCGGCCGAGTGCACCAATGGGCAGCTTTTCCAGGAAAAGCTTTGTGATGGAGACGATGATTCATCTTTGCTCAGAACCTAGTGTGCTGGTACACAGTGATGATTCACACGCACACACACACACACACACACACACAAACTGCCTCGTGAAATGGCCTCTAAAATAAGTTGTGATTTAGGCAGCTGGAATGCAGGCAGGGGAGGAGGCATTGTTCATCTATTTTTATAGCGGTTTTACGCCCCTCCCACCGAGCCCTCCAGCTTCCTGTTCTACATCATTCCTCATGTAAAACTGTCCAGGGAGTTCAAGATGGGGAGCGGCTACCAGTCCCCAAACATCAGCTAGCTGCCAAATAATCAAAGACAATTATTTTTTCAACTTGGTGGCCTGAAAAAAAATCCAGACTTTTATTCCCACCCATAAGCAGAGAGACTGAACCAGCAGGGTGGAATTTTTGTGTGCGTGTTTGTTTTAAATCAACGAATTGAATCTCCAGTTGGCTCGAGGAACCGTTTCCATGTTCGGGGTCTGGTTCCAAGCTCCTTTGTTCTCCCTGGGCAGGTGGAGGGAGCGATAAGAAAGGAGAGACACCAGACCTCTTTGTGGGGCTGAGTCAATCTCTGATTTTCCCACAAGATTGAGTCTTATTTCATTATGAATGCAAATGCCCAATTGGATAGTGAAGGCTGAAATTCCAGGAAAGTAACCCAAGGGGGAGGGTTTTCAGATATAAAGCACATCAGGTATGTGTCTATCTCCTAAGTCCAAGCTGCACCGGAGGCCGCCAGTGGGCTCTGTGACTGTGTGCGGCACAGCACAGGAGTGCAGAAGGGAAATAAACTAGCGGGGCCTGACCCTCCCACTTTCTAATGCAAATTAGCCCACGCCTTAAAAGCCAAACATCTCAGTGAAGAACCTGAGCATCTGAAGTCCCTAAACCTGGCAGAATTCGGATAATTTTTTTCCCCAAAAGGAAATAATAAATGGGAATTTTAATGAAATGATCCAACACAAAACCCTTACCTACAAATGTCTTATTGCTGAGAGATAATAAGTACGCAGCAGTCAGAGAGCAAAACTATTTTCTATACTTTAACAGGCATTTGTTTTTCCAGATCTAAGCGCGCGCACACACACACACTCACACACACACACCTCTTTAAACATGGCCGAAGTATAGCCCTTGTTTTTGCTTTAGTTGTTTACAGGAAATTCTGTGTCTTTTAAGAGAATACAGGCACCATCAGGGGTCCAACACTGTTTTCATGGTATGTTTTTCATCAGAGCTAGGTCTGAGCTGGACGTCCCCCTTTGTGGCTGGTTTGCTGTGGAAGCTCTAACAGACCAGCAGCAGTGCCGTCCCCCCAGCCCCCCCACCCCGGCCATGTATTTTTCTGGGTAAGAACTCCCTGGGCGTGCTTGTGTATATCAGGAGTTTCTGGCTCTGCTCTTAGGTACCTCCTGGACAGCTCCACCTGGTCCCGGTGCCAGGAACCTGAGCATGTCGTAGAGTGGAACGTCACCCTGTTCTCCCTCCTCCTGGCCCTCGGTGGAGTTGAATTCATCTTGTGCCTCATACAAGCCATCAATGGAGTGTTTGGAGGCCTCTGTGGGTACTGCTGCTCACGCCAGCAGGTAAGGGCGGGCAGAAAAGGCCGCCACCTGCTTCATTTCCTTCTTTCCATGGAAGGGAAACAGGCAAGCCACACACGCACAACCGCCGGCATGGTGCAAGTACCTGTAACTCAGCTACCAGGGAGGCCGAGACCAGAGGATCCTGGCTCAAGGCCTGGACCTTATCTCACAAACAAAAACTCAACAAAAACTGGGTCTGTGGTTCCCAAAGGCTCGGGAGGCAAAGCTAGGAAGATGGTGGTCAGAGGCCAGCCAGGCAGAAGCATGAGACTCCCATCTGAAAAATAACGAAGCAAAAATAAAAAAGGGCAGGGGGAGTAGCTCACGAGGTAGAGTGCCTGCCTCGAGTTCCAACACTGGAAAAGCAAAAACAAATAGGCCTCACTACTCGCGCTTGTTCCTGTGTTGTCTTTGTGGCAAGCTGTCCCTAGCACACGTGCTGGTCAGCAGGAAGCTTGCAGGGCACCTGCTCTGGTCCCAGAGACACACATGCGCGTCCAGACTTCCCCGTGATGTGTCACGTTCCTGACCCTGCCTGGGTCGTTGTGCTGAACCTGTTTTCCAGAAAAGACTCTGTGACTCAGAGTTCAGACCCCCGGCCCCAGGTTGTCACACCCTGAGTGGGTTCTTCCTAATAAGGAGTCCCCGATGACGTGCCCGGGCCGTAGACGAGCACCCACAGAGAGCCTTTCTCTATGAGAGAAAGCCAGGAAACACCTGCTTCCTGAGGATGCCGGTTAGGAGAGGACTACGCGTGTGTGGGGCGGGGAAAGCTCTAGCCCAGTGCCCTTCTGGGTGATGCGCACCCGAGTCCGTGGGGATCCCAACGCTGAATCGATGGGGGTCCCACAGGGGCCGCCGGAGGGAGGGGGCTCATCCTGTCTTCTTCCACAAAACAAGGTCAGGCCAACAGAAGCTTATTTAATTTAAAATCTCTAAACCACTTTCCCCTCTGAACTCTGGGTCTCCCTCTTAACTTTTCCTTTAAAAGGAGAGTTAAAAAACAAAACCCTCATGGAAAGTAAAAGTGCACCGTTGTGGCGGTAACTATGTGGAAATTTCCTACCGTTTTTGAAGGGAAGTTAAAATAAAAGCCTGGTTTTTCTTATCGGGCAAACGCAGGAAGATTAATGATTTCTTTTGGAGCCTGCCAAGTTTCCATGACAAAAGAAAGGGGGCCTCAGCACAGGGACATTTGGGGAGGGTGGAGATGCCCCCCCCGCCCCCTGACAGGGTGCGGGAGCCAGGAGTGCGGGGCAGGGCCGGGGTGCCGGGCAGGGCCGGGTGTGGGGGGCACTGGGTTGCTGAATGCAAACCTGTGCTCAGCCCTGCAGCTCCTACCAGGCAGCCGGGGCTTTGGTGCCGGAACGGAACGTTATGGGAACAGGCAGAAGCAAGGAGTAGATGAAGCCACCATGTGGTCTGCCCTGCAGGGCAGGGGCACCCTGGGGGCACCCCAAGCGGGGAAGGTGGCTTCACCTTGCTGGAAGACAGCAGCATCTTTCAGAAGGGCAGGAGGCTCTGGCAGGTCACATGCCATTGTGCAGATCACTGCCACTGAGCCACGCTGGTGGGAAAGCCTCCTGGCATGTTTTTCTAAACCCATAAGCTGAGAGCCCTGCACACACACACACACACACACACACACATACACACACACACACACACACATACACACACACACACAGAGCCAGCCCAGCCCCACTATCCCTGTTCCCTGAGCAGATTGTACTAGGGTGGACGGAGTGGGTTTGTTGAGGAGATTGGGGGGTGGTGGAGGGACGTTGTGTCTGGATGGCCCTCACCTGGGCTCATCACAGTTTATTTCTTGACAGAGATACGACTGCTAAGACAGAGCCGCCCCGCCGAACGCAGCTCCCTATATTTATATACCACTCGTACTACTGGGAAACTCTGTCCTCCACTTTCCCCTCTGCCTTTGTACAAGAATGAAGACTGGCGTCTCTATGAGATCTCAGTGTTTCAACGTCGCAAAGATGATGATGATGATGTTTTAAGGAATGAGAAAACATAAAAATGGTGCTCTGGAGATAGTTACCAACCGAACAGCCTCTGTGTACCAGGGAGAAACTAACTGTCGTCGTTAGGACGAAGTCCACTGCCCCACTGCTGTGTGTGCGCACGTGCTTTCTAAGTGAGAGGGGTCGGGTTGCTTTTCCTAAGCCCAGGCAGAGGAAGGCCACGACCGAGGCTGCGCATCCTCCGGCCTCCAGCAAGGGGCCTCCGCGGCCTCTCTGCTCTGAGAACACCCGAGGCTCGGCCTCCTCTGCACGAAAGCTCTTTGCCCTGCAAAGACAAAGGGCGTGTGCCACGAGAGGAGGACCAGGGCAGAGGACACGGAGGACCGGGAACACAGCCACGGGTCACCGATGTGGGCAGGGGAGGGGGGGGAGAGGGGGAGAGGCTCCCTCTCCCCCCAAGGCTGGCTTGTTGGAGACGAAATAAAACGTTCACTGCCACTCTGCTGGTGCTCGTGGTCGTGGGTCTTGGTGTAAGCTGCTGTTTCTCCCCGGCGTCTGCAGCCCTCTGTGGCTGGGGGTCCCCGCCCATCTTCTGTCTCTACCTTGCCTTCCCTGCCTTCCTCAACTCCTTCCTCTCCATCAGATTAGGCGAGCTGGGGATCTGTGGCTAGACACACAGCCTCAGACCCCAGGAGAGGCTGTGCGTGGAGGGCAAGGTCACAAGCCAACTCCCGTGACCACGCGTCAAGAGTTCAAGGTCCCCCTCACAGGGACACGTGAACTTTCCTAATGTTCGGAACAGATCACTGCTCCACGGGACGAGGTGGTCAGATTTCGCACTTGAAGGGAGCACGGGGCTGCGTGCACCTCAATCCGTAAACAGGAGGGCTCCCCGGATGCAGCAGTCCCCACTCCGTCCGGCCTGGTGCCAGTCCCACGCCTCTTCAGGCTGCAGGCCCACCCCGCTGAGGCCCGCCTCTGCCTGCTGGGCCGCCCACGCCCGCGGCCACCCGTACCCCCGCCCGTCGCTCAGGCTCAGGCCGACAGCGCTGGCCCTGCCTCCCACACCAGCCGGTGATGCCCCCGGGGATTTGAAGGCACAATCAAAGCAGCCGGCCGGCCGGGGATGGTGCCAGCCCGACTCCAGATCCTCCCTGGGCCAAAAGCCGTGGTCGGGCCGTGAGCCGTCGCTGATGCCCATGCTGCCTTTACAGGAACTGCTTCTTTTCCATGCAGTGGCAGGTACGGGACTGCCCGGCTGTGAGTGTGGGCCTGGTGCCCACATTCACCACCGCAGGGGTTGGGGGTTGGGGCTTGGGGCCCGTGGCCCCTCCCAGCCGCCTCCCACCACATGCAAGGCTACCGCGCCCACCAGAGCACGCTGCCCCAGTTCCACCTCCACGGGTCTCCTCCAGCCTCGTGGCAACTGCTCCCAGCATCTTGCTCTCCTGCAGGTCTGGTTTTTCTCACTGAACCCTGTGCTCACCTGAGAAATATCCCTAGACCGACTGCTGGCAGCCATGCGGGCGGCTCTGCCCACCTGGGGGCGGCTGGAGAAGGCGGGCGGGGGGAGGGGGCGGGGGGCTCTCTCCAGGGCTGGTGAGGAGTGGGGTAGAGCTGGCTGAGGAAGGTGTGGTACGTGGTGCTGGTGTTGTCCGCTGAGGAACAGACGGGTCCACTAATGAACGACGCAGTTCTTAGCCTGGGCAAGGCTCTTCCTGAAGGGCGGAAGAATAAGAGCCTGGCATCCGTGTGGCAGGAAGAGGGCTGGCCGGCCCAGATCGCCTGGTCACATCTAAATCCCTGTGGGTGGCCAGGTCCCTCTGGCTGGAAGTCTGACTTGGCTGCAGTGGTGTCTCTGCGTGCTCTGGCTCTGAAGCTCTTCCGACGATTCCGATGGGCCGCACGACCGTTCTCCAAGGGGCGCTTTCTAGAATCTCCTCTGGGGGTGTTCTGTGCCCCACGGTGGCTGTGGCTGTGGCCGTAGGCCTCTCTCCAGCCTGCCTGGCAGGAGGCACCCACAGACCGGTCACCAGGGGACCCCTGCGGCCCGGGTGCTTCTCAGACCCCGTCCACCCTCAGGCAGAGGTGGCTCTGCGGGGCCTGACTCCAGTCCTGCTGGAGGCCCGTGGGAGAGCTGCTGGACAATGCCCGTGCGTTCATGCTGGGCCCGCCATCTTCGCAGCTCAAGGACCTTCTGCAAACATTAACTCACTTGTTTGAAAACATCTGTGTTGTGGGGATGAGATCATGTTTACAAAACGCTTGGCGTTCCCAGAGTGAGAAGCCCGCATGGGTGGGGGGGAGGAGGGCAATCTGGGAGCTCTGAGGGGCTGGCTGCCTGCTGGGCACTCCAGTCCTCATGGGGAGGGCTCAGTGAGGCCCTGTGAGCCCAGCCCCGCCCCCCCATGCTCTAGTTGTGTTACCCTAAGCAAGTTCCTCAGCGTCTCTGTGTCGCTTTCCTCCTTTGTTTGGCCGGAGGAGATAAAGTGTCTGGATGAGGTAAGGTAGGTGAGAACGCTGCTCAGGGCGGGCACGTGGCGTCGGCCACGCTTAGGAGCTGACCAGCCCCATCTTGGGCTGACTCTTTAAGAGCCACTGGTGCAGTGGCTCTTAGATTAGACATGCACAGGAGGAAGCACAAGCCCGATGAAGAATCCAGGACGCGGGGCTGGGAAGGCAGCTCTGTGGTAGAGAGCTCACCTTGCATGCATGAGGCCCTGGGTTCGATTCCGCAGCACCACATAAGCAGAAAAAGCTGGAAGTGGCGCTGCGGCTCCAGCGGTAGAGTGCTCGCCTTGAGCTGAAGAGCTGAGGGACAGCGCCCAGGCCCGGAGTTCAGGCCCCACGACCAACAACAACAACAACAAATCCCGAAAGGCCCAGGGCACCAGCGGCTCACACCTGTAATCCCGGCTACTTAGGACCTCATCTCCACAGAGAAATCTCGGCATGGTGATACACACCTGCCATCCCGTTACAGCAGGAAGTGTACATAGGAGGATGACAGTCCAGGCTGGCAGTGGGGGAGGGGAGGGGGGAGGTGAGACCCTATCTCATAGCAGTGCAAAAAGGGTGTCAGTGTCAGGCCCGCGTTCCTCTACCCAGATCCTTGATGTGGGTACAGAGAAGAAAACTTGCCACCCAGTGCTCAGCCTCATGAAGAGGACGGACAGACGGGGGGTCTGAGGACAGGTTACTCGGTTCTGACTTGGAGCTTCTGGGAGGAAAGAGCTGGGGGTGAAGGGCAGCTACACTGGGGCTGCACATCAGGGGAGACATCGCCCCGGGAGGAGCCCAGGAAGCGTCTCCAGTGAAGCCTCGGGCCCTGAACAGCAACATCAGGTGACCACGAGGCGCAAGGATGGCGCTGGGCCCAGGGGACAGCCTGGGCCACTCACCGGAACCACGCGGCTGGCAGGCTGCTGGACTTCATTCTAGGCCAACGGCACGGAATGTTCTGGGTCTTACAGAGTCTGCTCACACAAGGAATGTAAGCGTGTCGGTCTGAGAGTGAGTGGCAGGCACCCCCCTAGCGGGGCGGGGGGGTAGGGGGCAGTGGTCAGCACATACATGAACAGCACCTACGTGAACACCACACCGCCTCTCGCTCTGGGGTGATCTGCGGCACGCGGGGCAGAGCAGCAGCTCTGAGGGAAAGCACGTGAGAGCGCAAGCCCCTGAGTCCAAACCCCTCCCTCCCCCGGCCCCGGGACGGGCGCTAGACAAAGAAACAAGTCTAACAGTCTCTGGGTAGAAGAAAGATGAGGTGAGCTCACAGGGACTGTTTAGAACAAGGGCTGGCAGTCCTGCGTTGGTGGGGTGGGGTCCGTGGGGGAGGGTGCCTCTGCCCCGAGATCCTGTTTGTGCTGTCTGACTGCACCCGGCCTGCTCTCCTGCACCTCCAGCTTCTGCTGGGGGGGAGGGGGCTGTGGACTCCCTGGGATTCCAGAACCAGAAGCCACGGAAACACCCTTCCTTGCAACCATCTAGCTGTGACTGCAACAGAGCTGGGGCAGTGGAGCCTCTCCATGTCCTTCCTCTGCAGTCCACAGACCACAGTGACCAGCACGTCTCTCTCCTATCTGGGCCCCGCCAGCCGGGCCCCTAGGCACGGACACGGGGGTGGGGGGAGAGGGGGAGCGCAGGGGGGGGTGCTGCCTGTCAGCCTAGAATGTGCCATGTCATCTTTCTGCTTCCCTCGCCAGCCGGAGGTGCAGAGCTCAGCCAGCAGGGGGCAGTACAGGGCCTCCGGAGGGAGCCCGCGTCTGGATCTTTCTCTGGTGAAGCTGGCCTGGCTGGTGGGAGATCCCCCCCCAGATGGTGGAAACACCCCGATGGTTTCCCTCTGCCCTGCATGCACCTCCCCTGGCCCTCAAGTTCCACAGCATAGCCCCCTGGGGCACTCCCTTGAGAAAAAAGTTCCTGGGACCCTGTGGGACCCTTCGCCACGCTCCGGCTCTGTCCTTCCAGGCTGCTTGGGAAGGCCCGGGCTTTCCACTGTGAGTTCTGGGGGGGGGGGTCACACCCAGGCACAGGGGAAGGGGGTCACACCCAGGCACTCTTCCTCCCTGACCATCTCTTGTGTCAGGGAAGTGGCAGCAAGTGAGCTCCAGTGCAGAGGGCCTTCCCATTTCCTCCTCCTCCTCCTCCTCCACCTCCTCCTCCTCGCTTACCTCACGCCTTTCGGAGCAAGTGCTCCTACATTCTAGAACTCCTGCGCCTCCCCGTCAGTGCCCCAAATTAACAAGGCCACCCCAACACTGTCTGGATTCCTGCTGGCATGGCGGTCTCTCAAACAAGGCCCGGCCGAGCTCCCTGGACGGCACTGGCCCCTTGAGCCTGCCATGGTCCCTCGGCTGTCTCCTCAATTGGAGATCCCACCAAGCGCTGCCCCCGGGGCTGCACGGCCCTCACCGGCTGGAGGCGAGCGCACCGGAGACTGGACATCCCGTGCTGTGGGCGGCTGTCAGACACGTTTGCTTCCTCGACTAGGTACAAGTGTGGAGTGTTGAGACTTCTGGGTACAGTCCCTCAGTGCTTGCCCGGAGAAGTCTGAATTAACAAATGGCCTCTCTAGACCACAAGGGCTGGGTGGCCAGGAATGAACAGAGAGGTTGTTCCAGCCATTTAAGGAGCACGCTAGGGGTCGAGGTCGGGGGTTCTGAATAGGCCTGTGTAGGCCTACAGATTGGTTCTACAGATCAATACGGCAGACGTTAGAGAGAAACCTACCCTCTCCCAGCCTTTGGGGACAGGAGATAAACACAAAACACAAAACTCAGGAAGATCGCAGTGTTCGTGTTTGCACAGCTGTGGGCCGCTGCTGCCCAGTGCACTTTTAGGCAAACACTGCCTCCCATGGGGTCCCCAGCCTCGTCCTGACCAGGACTCTGTGTCCTTGGCCGGGGCGGGGGTGGACGGGAGCGGTAAGTTCATCTGCCTTGAGCTTTCAGGGGAAGTTCTCTCCTAAGACGCTCTTCTGCGGCTCTCTTTTTTTAAATCTTTGCAGCCGCTGCTTTTTTGATGAACGTATTTCGGATTCTTCCTCCTTCCCCGCAGCCCTGGGGCTGGCGCTGGGTGGCAGATGGGCTGGGGGCCGTACACCGAGGCTCTTTTAGGTGGTGCTCTCCCTGTTTCTGGCTGGCACCGCGCCTGGCAGCATGTATCCTGCGGAGTTCCCGCCTGGGCCTCTGGAGAACAGGAAGGCGGGAAGCCCCGTGGCACGTTGCTGTCCTCTGGGGGACGCCGGGCCCACTGCGGGGACACGGCGCTCAGGATGTCCTCCTTGGTCAGGTTCGGGCTACTTTCTTAGGAGTGAGATGAAGCAAATGTTTGTGTTCTCTGGAAAGAGCTTCATTCCATAGTTTTACGAAGGAGATGACCAAAGGTGAAGAAACTGTCCACTGCTCTTTCCTCAACTTTCATCCCAGGTCATGGCTGGTTATCCTCTCTTCCTTTGCCGCTGTGGCTTTGCTGGAAGTCTTCCAAATGGAAGCTGGTCATCCATTATGCCCCCCCCCCCCACAGCAGGCTCCATCACTACGCAGCTGTGGTATAAAACCAGCGTTGAGGACCCGCCTAGACTGGGGGGAGGAGCTGCCACGCACAGCCCTTCCCCAACCCCATTCCCACTTGACCATCCAGGTAATCGCTCTGGCCCCAAATCCCCACCCTGAACCTCCCCCAGGCAGCCAGAATGCCTGCGAGAGGGCCCTGAACACGCCATGTCACGCCACATCACGCCACGCCACACCACGAGCTCACCCTCTCCCGCTCAGAGTTACTGGCCGTGGTTTTGCTGAAACAAGTCCTTGCTAGAAGCGAAAGAACACAAAGGTGGTACGTACAGAGTGTTATGTCATTTGCCAGGAAACGGAAGGATGCTAGCCGAATAAGGCAGACTCACAAAGACAAATGCCTGTGATTTCTTTCACCTGCAGAAACTAGACCTAACAACAACAACAACAAGAGCAGAAATGTCACCCGGAGGTGCCAGGAGGAGCGGGGCGGGGAGGGGGGCTGCCATTTCTGCTCCTCCTGTCTGTCTGCGCTTTTCTCTCTGTGTCTTCAACACCCTCTCTCCACTTCCTGTTTCTCTGGGGAAGCAGAAGTTACCAGAAGGCCCCACTGGACAGACCCTTCTGTGTGTTCCCTTCAGCCGCTAGTGCTGCCTGGCTCCTGGCATTGCATGAGCACCCAGCCCCTCACGGGCCCCCTGGACCGTCCACCCCGGCCCCAGCGGCACACAGATACAACATCCCGTCCAACTCCCTGCGCATTTTCCTTGGCCTCTACCTGCTTTCCCAAGTAATTAGCATTACAAGTGTGAGCCACTGCGCCCGCCTTCCAGTTATTCTTATAAAAATGTTATTCTCTTGAATGGAAAGCATGTATCTTGGATATTAATTGGAAGGCGGTAACACATGAAATGTGGATATTTCTGGGATCAAGACTTTCAGAGTTCATGATACTCCAGTTGTTTGGGCGCAGGCCAGAACAGACTCCGGGTCCCTGCGGAAAGGTTAGGAAAGAGACTGGGACACAGTCTCCCAGTCCTGCTCTGAACGTTGTTTGCTAATTGCAAAACAGAAAGGGCAGCCGTGTGGGCCCAGATCTGAAGGACACCCTGAACTGGGGCAGGGACCAAGGTCACCTGGCCTGCCCTGTGCTGCTCCCTGTGCCCGTCTGCCCAGGCACGGCGCTCGCAGACCCAACGCAGCTATTCCCCGCCACCCCCCTCCGCCCAGGACTGTGAGGATGAACGCCCAGGCTAAGACCTGGTAAGATGCCGGCTTCACGAACGCAAAGCAGAGGCCGAGGCTCGCCACTGCTTAGAGAATGGCCCTTCCCAGGGAGGGCTTTGGGTGGGTTGATCCCGACACCAAAATTACAGAACAAAAGGGGAAAATGTAGGGAACTGCCTAGTTTCCTCTCTGCAATGGCAACCAACATGTCATTCTAAAGATGCACTCGAAGAGCCAGCCAGCTCTCTTGTCTCACGCCCGTAACCCCACCTACACAGGAGGCAGAGATCCGGAGGGTGACGGCTGGAGGCTAGCCCAGACGAAAGTTAGTGAGATTCACCAGGTGTGTTCCAAGCTACACAGGAGGTACAGGATCAATGCTGGGGGCCAGCCCCCCACAAGACAAAGGCCTGGCGGTGTGGCTCAAGTACTTGCCTAGCAAACAAAGGTCCCCGAGTTCAAATCCCAGTGAAGATGGGCATGGGTTGTTTTCCCTGTGGTGTGTGGTGTGACCCAGGCTGAGGTGGGCGTGGACGGCTGGGAGAAGGAAGTGTCCGGCCGGGGCTAGGCCCTGACCCCTTCTGTGTCCCTCTAGACCCTGCTGTCCGTCATCTTTGCGGCCCTCGGGGCGGCCTCCTCTGGGTACTGCCTGGTATTCTTGGCCGTGGGACTTGTCCAGGGCCCGTACTGCCGCACCCACGGAGGCTGGGGCTACACCCTGGAGGACACCACAGGGCGGTAAGGGCCCCGCCAGCCTGGAGACCCTGGCTGGGGAGGGGGTCTGCACAGAGTCTCTGTCCCGTAGGAAGCGTCCGGGCCCGTGGGCAGGGCCGACTCAGCCACGGGCAGCCCTGGTGGGTCTTGGCCTGCTTTTGAGATGGGAAGAGTCGAATTCCCACCCCGGAGCCCCTTCCCTGGCTCCAGCTCTGCCTCCACCTCCTAAACCTCCAACTCCGAGGAGCCCGGGGCTCGGCCATCCGGCCGTCCAGCTTATCCGTGTCAGGGTTCAAGGACTTGGGGACACAGCCAGGATGTTTCCAGCAGACTTTGCCATGGTGGGGTTGTCCGTGCGGGACAGGCCACCTCCCTCCCTGACAAGGCAGGACTCCGGCACCGGCATGTCCTACCAACGTCCTGACCCACGCCACCTTCACTACCATCGAGCCCTGTCTGTCTTGCCAGCAGTGTGTCCAGGCTGTCTGTGATCGCAGCGCTTAGTGCGTCTACGTTCCCGCATTAGTGGCCTTTTCCCATTCCCCTCCTCCTTGTAACCTGGACTAATTTCCCAAGTATCCCTCCAGATCAAGCACGGGGCCTTGTTGCTGACCCCCCCCACCCCCCATTCCCTCTCTCCCCCCCCCCAGCCTCAGTTTCCTTACAGACTCCAGTGAGCGGGGCCCGTGTCTGGAACCTGCACACGTGGTGGAGTGGAACATCGTCTTGTTCTGCACCCTCATCGGCCTCAGCGGGCTTCAAGTCATCGTGTGCCTCGTCCGGGTGGCCGTCCAGTTGTCCAGGGTGCTGTGCGGAGCCTACGCCGTCATGGTCCAGGTAACAGAGCTGCCCCGCCTCCCAGAGCCGCAGCTCGGCTCTTCCGGTCTTCTCGGGCAGCTGCAAACATGTCCTTGTGCATCCCGGCAGCTCAGGCCTCGTAAAACCCCACTCCTCATCTCATAAGGGGCAAATGGCATTGAGGGTTCTGACTGCACGCCATCCTACTGTAGATTAACCTGGAGCCAGAAAAATGTTCCTTTTCCTCAGGGATTTCTGCATTTGCTAGATCATCAAAGGCTTGGCACTTTCTCTCGCTGAAACAAATTTGCCTTCTGATGCCGCTACATTTTACAACGAGCTCCTCTTTATGCGTTTCCGCCAGGGGTTTGACAAGGAGGGGGAAGATGCCTTTACTTCAGCTTCTGTGAAAATGCCAACTTCACTGTCGTTAATTCAGTGACAGCTAAAACCGCTGAACTTCTTTAGGAACTGTGAGGAGAAACACCACGGAGACATCTTGTCTTTTAAGGATATTCAAAGTACCACACATAGTATCAAAGGACTTTCAAATGGAGCTTCTGTGCTGAATATAAAATACAAACTTAAGTTGTTATCTACATTTGGATCATTACACAGGCTGCAATTACAACATGCTTACATGGCTTTCTTTTTCTTTCTTCTTTCTTCCATAGCCTGGAATAATTTGAGTAAAGACAAGAATGCGTTGCGTTTTCAAGACACGGCTGTTGAAGTCGGAACCACTGTTGAAACTTGAGGACAATGTTTAAATAATGATTTGTGCCTGCTGGAATCAAAAGTTGTCACTGGAAATGTCAACTTTACTACCTTTTCCTGTAGAATTGTTTCAAGCACATACCAGGAATGACTTCAGATGTGTGTAGGCCCTTTGACCGGGCCAAGCTGCTCCCAGGAACCTCCAGAGTGTGCGAAGGGTGGAGGTGTGGCCCAGGCGGTGAGGTACCTGCCTATCAGGGGCAGGTCCGAGTTCAAACCCCAGAACCGCCAAAAAAAAAAAAAATGTGAGAGATCGATTGTATGCCAATATGTATACTGCAGCATTGCGTGGCATTCTGGAAAATTCGAGTGATTCCTGAAGTCTAACTCCAGGTGAAGGATTACATGTAGCGAATAACTGAAGTGTAAAATTATACGATATCTCGGATATTAGTACTACAGCAAAAGCACATGACAAATTAGAATCTGGAGCTAGGAATGGTGGCTCACGCCTGTAAACCTAGCTACTCAGGAGGATGAGATTGAGGACTGGGGTTCAAAGCCAGCCCGAGGCAGGAGACTCCTATCTCCAATAAACCACTCAGAAAAAGCCAGAAGTGGCGCTGTGGCTCAAGTGGTAAAGTGCTAGCCTTGAGCCAAAGAAGCTCAGGGACAGCGTCCAGGCCCAGCGTTCAAGCTCTAGGATTGCCCCCCAAAAAATTATTAGAATCTGGACTTCCTGGCTTTGTGTCCCTGACCCAGGTCCATGCCAGGATCTGCTGAGTTGGGGCCCAGGGCCTGGCGTGACCTGGGAAATCCCCCCTTTCCGAGAAATCACTCCTCATTGGTCACAAACCGGCTGGCAGAGGAGGGCCGGGCAGGGCTCGTGCTGGCCATGACGGTGCCAGGGGCTCATGACTACAGCTGTGTGCCCAGTCACATGCTCAGACGAAATTCCAGAGTTGCACAATGCCCTGTGGGAAAGGGCTCCTGGCGGCCTGACCCCCCAGGCAAGCTTAGACCTTGCTGCTAGAGAAATAGGTGGACAGCCTACTTCTGGGGACCGGCGGGGACTGCAGGCAGAGTGATGGCGTCATGCTCTTCCCTACCAGACAGAACAAATCAGCTTGGCTTCTGGACTGCTAAATGCTGACAGCATTCACCTTATCCAGAAAGCAAGAAGAGGAGGAGGGAGAGAGGAAGAGGAGCATGCGGAGGGGGCGAGATGGAGACAGAGACTAATAAATAGCAGAACCTGATAAAAACGTGTGCTGTACTGGTCTCCTCAGACCACCAAGCAGGCAGCTTGGATCTAACAGTGCTTATTTATAACGTATTACAAAGCCACACCCTTTGACAGTACTGGGGTTTGAGCTTGGGGCTTCACACTTGCTAGGCAGGTGCTCTACCCCGGAGCCAGGCCTCCAGCCCCTTTGTCCTGGCTCTTTCTGAGATAAGGCCAGTGGGTCTGGACAGGGCCTTGGCCACTCCAGCCGTCTGTGTCCTGGAGAGCAGTGGCTCAGATGGAGGCTCACGCGCCTGGATGTTGCGGGACAGTTTTTTGAATCAGCTAGGGTTGGGGTGTGTGGGGCTGTAGAGGACCAGCCGGCACGCGCAGGCCAGGACCACCGCCCGCACCTGCCTCACACACTCAGTCCATGGCCGGCTCCTCCCCTGGGTCTGGACAGGGCCTCTGAGGGGGCATTTCACACAGGAGCGCCTGCCCCAGGGTACTGACGCCATGGAGTCCACCTCCCTCCCGCTACTTTCCTGGCCCCCGGTGATTCTACCCTGGGTTACCTTTCTCTGCCAGCCCTGATTGCTGGCACTGGGTGCTTTATGTTCAGCTGCATGTTGCCGTTCCTCCAGGTATACTGTACGCGCAGTGAGGTGCAGTGACTCGTACCCCACCCTGTGTCCCTCCCCATATCCTCCTGCTGTGACCCCTGCTACATCTGCCGTGACCCCAGTCAAGTCCCCCACCATGTCCCCCGCTGCTTCAAATGGATGTGGACACACCGTGGGGCTGATTCCACAGTTTTGCTAGAGGAGGGAGCTCTCTAAATGCCACACGCCTTCTCCCATACTGGTCGATTTCAATAGCAGCCTCTAGCAGGTTCATGTACTTTAAGACATCCTAGATTAAAAGAAATGTATTTACTGTGTTAACACAAAAGGTCTACAGTTACATCAGTAGAACAAAGCATAGAACTACCCTGGGACCAGCCATACCAGTCTTGGGCATCTATCTAAACTGTTACAAGTCAGGATATGGTAAAAAAAAACAAAAAACCACTCGCACAACCATGTTTATTGCTGTACTATTCACCATAACCAAGGTATAAAACAGCTCACATGCTCCTCCATGGATGAACGGGTCAAGAAAATGTGGTATATATACACGATGAAATTCTACTCACTCATTACAAAGAATGATGTTACACCATTTGCAAAGAGATGGATGGAGAAATTTTCTTTCTTGTGTTCATGTGTAATCTAAATTATACGTGTATATAAAGACATATACAGGGTCATATGCACATAT
The DNA here is from genome assembly GCF_000151885.1 of Dipodomys ordii. NCBI lineage: Eukaryota > Metazoa > Chordata > Mammalia > Rodentia > Heteromyidae > Dipodomys > Dipodomys ordii. The sequence continues at coordinate 848,324 of NW_012267340.1, forward strand.
GCACAAGCAGACTGACTCAAGTATGGTATGTGCAGGGCAGCTTCCAATCGTCCAACCCCTCTGAACAATTAATTTACAGATTAACCAAATGAATACCAGGACACTGGAACTTGCTGTGTCAGGAGGTAGGAAGGGGAGGAAGGCGGAGGGATGGAGAGAGGAAGGGTGGGTGAGTACAGCCATAATAGGCAGAGTACCTGGGTGGAAATGGAACCGGGCACCTTGAGGGGGCCGGGTGGGGTTGTGATAAGGGAGGGAGAATGACAGGAGGGTGATATTGATCAAGATGCAGTATATCCCTCCCCCCTTTTTTTTAAACAACTTCTTAAAGATAATTTTTAAAAAGGGGAAAGTTGCAGTTAAGCTTGAAGCTACTGCGACATTAGGCTTTCACAAACAGAGCCGTGTGCTCTGGTCCCTTTTACATAATCCTCATCCTGGCGTTATTAACAGGCGTGCAGGGCAGGCAGCCACTTCCTCTCGCTGGGGCACAAAGGGGGCATTTAAAGGTGTCCTCTGCCCGCCTGGAATTTCCATGGAGAATGGGAGGACGCAGAGGTATGCTCGCTCTGGCCAACAATAACTGTACTTTTTATTTGCAGAGAGGCTTGGCAACCATGCACTGTCTTTTCCCTCCCCGGGTTTACGAGAACCAAACCGAACTGGAAAATGTTATTTGCTTTAATGAAATGATTTACTCTTGTGCAATATCAAACTGTGTCAATCAAGCAAATAAAGGAAGAAAGCCTTGTTTATAAACACCCCTGCTTCTGATTTCACTTTATTGCTTCTCAGGCTCCAATGCTCCAAGAGGGGGAAAATGAAGCTTTGGATGCTTGGCGTTTTTCTGTTTTTATCTAATTCTCCAGCCTGGACGAAAGATAGGCACTACTACATTGGAATTGTGGAGACGACTTGGAACTATGCCTCTGACAGCGGGGAGAGGACGCTTATTTCGGTTGACAAGTAAGTTGCTCTTTCTGTGGCTCATAGGCCAAAGTTATCAACTGAAAAAAAAATATAAAGGCAACTGGATGCACTATTTCCTCAAGTTGACACAGGGCTTGAAAACAAGCTCTGCTCATAGGTCTCCTGTTCTAGGTCCTCTTCATTGGGGAGCAGTCCACTCTGGAAGCTGTGGCCCTGGCTGGTATCCTCAGCTCATTTCTGTTTCACTCAGAAGTGTCTGGTGTGTGTGTGTGTGTGGTGTGTGTGTATTACATCTATGACAATACTTACTACTTATTCATGACGGGGGTACAATATTTGTACCTTTTCATCTTTTAAAGCCTCTTTTCTACTTGCAGCCACTCTGCTTGGCCCTCACCTGAGTGTCTGGAGCGTGGGCTGGAGGGATGAGCTCACGGCGTGGGCTTGTTTGACACGTGCAAGTGTGCAAAGCTGTTCTGAGTGCTCGCCCTGTGTGGTGCATCCCCTGTGGGCCGAGCACAGCTCACGCTAGGTACTCGCAACGGCCGAGGAAATTTCTGTCTCTACTTCCAGCAGGCTGACAAAAAGCACAGCTGCCCGAGGCCTTTCAGTAGACAGAGGTCATCTCTTGTATTAATGGTTACTACATATTTACCACCAAATAGAAACTGGCATTCAAAAGCAACCTTCCCTGTATTAGCCAAGTATTTTAGCAGTCATAAACACAAGTGAGTCTGACCACAAGAAGCTGCCAAGATTGTATCTTATACACACACATGCCATGTTTCTTAACTACTGACTCTACTACTGTGTATCTTACACACACACACACACACACACACACACACACACCATGTTTCCTAACTGTTGACTCTTACTAATTGGTGCATTCTATTCTGTTTCACTACAAAATAGCTAAAAGTTGTCTTTTGATTTTCTATTTGGTAGTATTGGGGATTAAACTATTAAATTTTTTCACAGTAAAAGATGTATAGTTGATAATAATAGTCAACTGTTACATTATTGTAGTAATATGCAGTGAGGGAAATTTCTGACCTAAAGATAACTGGTTTTAAAGTGGTTATTACTGGTTATAAATAGTTACAAAGTGTTTTGTAATTATTATCTTTTTAATCTGCTTTCGAGATAATAGTCTCTTCTTAGGAGTATAACATTTTAATAGGTTTTCTAGAAACATTATTTTGTATGTGTTTTCCTGACTAAATACAAGGTAAATAATAGAGAGTTTTTATTTCCAAGGAAAAGGCTGGATATAATGTGAAATAACATACTGGACTAGGGTGTGTCTCAGTTCAAGAGGCTCATTAGCAGCAGGACAAAAAACCCAAATTCATTAGCTATTAATTAAAAATCAGTACAGGTCCTGTCCTATGCTGTGGTCCACCTACCTCCTGCCATTTTTGATAAGAGAGGAAGTCAGTTTATTGGGCACAAACTAAGTGCAGGACAAACTCTCTATGATACTCTAAAGAATTGCCTTATTCTAGAGATTTAGGAAATGGAAGGGCAAAGGTTAGTAAAACTTCAGGAGGGGTTGATTCTTTTGATTTTAAAATGTGGCACAGGGTCCCAGTGGCTCACATCTGTAATTCTTACTACTTGAGCAGCTGAGATTCAGAGAATTGGGGGACCGACCCCAGGCTAACTCTACATAATGCTGTGGGCCGGGAGGGAGACAGGGCACCAGACAGACACACCACCAGACAGACAGGCCTCCAGGTGGCATTGAGGAACTAGGAGCGGCCCAAAAGGTGACAGCCGCAAGCAAACAGGGAATTTAATTCTATAACCTCAACAAACTGAATTCTGCCAGCAACCTAAGTGAGTCAGGAAGTGGATTTTTCCACCAGGCCTTAGCCTGGCAACATGGTGATTTCATCCTGTGATGGCTGACTTCCCACTTGTGATACTACAAGGTGGTGATTTCATCCTGTGCCAAGTAAGACCACTGTTCGGATGGCTTAGTTAGCAAGCCCCCTCCCCAATCCAGAAACTTTCTGCCCACGACACCCATGTTTTAGTAACCTAGACATAAATCAAGAACACCAAGTGAATTCTGAATTACCAAGAGGAGACTCATTATCTTAAAATAACAACATTCAAAACAATTTCTTGGTATTAAAAATAACACTTGTTGGTCTAATAGGAGTTGGCCTTTTTTTGTTTAAGCAGGGCACTAAAAATAGGAAAGATGATTACTGGGAGGGAAATGTAATAGAGGGGAGCCAACAGGAAGAACCACAATTAAAGGTGACTTGTTGCTTCAAAGAGCAGCTACAATGGATGTTTGTAGCTAGGCTACCAACTGGCAGAGTTCCTGCGAGCTTCCAGAAACCGACTCTTTGTCCTCAAGCCATACTCTTCAAGTTAAATAAAGTAAGACACCCAGGACTTTTTGGGGACTTCCCTCCAGGGTCCCTGTGAGGTTCAATGTTTCTCAGGTTGGGTTAGAGAAAAAATATTCACAGGAAAGACTCAAGACAACATCGAAATCTGTGTCCCAATGGTGCTGGAGAGGTAAGGAATTCCAATTGTGAAAATCTCCAAATATGTGAACTACTTCAGATCAGTTGGCTTCAGATCAAACCCTCCCCCACCAAAGAATCTTTGTATAGAAAAAAAAAAAAGAGGATCACAGGTCAGGCAATAGTCCTCCTGCTTGAGGACCTGGCTAATATCTGGGAATTTCAGTGCAGAGGCAGAATTTTGACAAACCTGTGACACTGGGTGGAAAGGGATGTGATGTGGATGCATACCCAGGAACGACATAAAACACATTACATGTTGTTCAAATACAGCCTTCGGAATTCCAGAGCAGCCTTGGTCTTTGTATTTGTCAGGGAGTGGTGCGGTTAGATCAGAGCATTAAATACCATTAGGCCAGTCTTCTGAAAGTGGAGGGAAGTCTGCTGCGGGGCTTGGACTTGTTCCTGGGTGACACAGGGCCCAGGCGGATGTGGCACCAGCAAGGAGACACCACTGTGGTCAGCCTGACGCTGTGTCCTGCTCTCCCTCTCTGCCACAGCCCTGGTCTGAAACACCTCACATGACTAACACACAATGCCGCCTGCCACCTGTTCCCTCCTTCAATCCTGGAGCTGCCCCTAAACTGACACGATGTAGTCATTAACTTCTCTTTAGTTGTAATGGGATTTCTGATTTCTCTTCATTATAATGTGCTTTCTCCAGAGATGACAGCTTCTGACAGACTTGCCTTCTTTTCCCTTACAGAGAACAGTCTGATATCTATCTTCAAAGTGGTCCAGACCGGATCGGGAGCACATACAAGAAGGCTCTTTACGTCCAGTACACAGATGGACATTTCAGGACCACTGTGGACAAGCCGAGCTGGCTGGGATTCTTAGGCCCCATCATTAAGGCGGAAGTTGGAGACACAGTTTACGTACACCTAAAAAACTTTGCCTCCAGGCCTTACACATTCCATTCACACGGAGTAACTTACTATAAGGAGCACGAGGGTGAGTTAGACCGGGACTTCCTGTTATTCTTCAGCAGGGAGAATTCTAACTTCTGAGTCTGTGAGCTCTCCATGGGTATGAGCTGTAGGTATGCCATGGAGCTCTAAACCATGTCACCCGCAGGTGTTGTGGTCCACCCCAGCAATACCTGCCCCTCTGGTGCTGTGGTTTGTGTGAAGGGCGCGTGGCAGAGATTTCTGGTGCTCAGATTCTGGGTCACTGAGAGCTGCCTCCACGGTCCAGTGCCTAGCTCCTGCCTAGCTGCATAGACTGAGAGAAATGGACACAGGCTTCCAAACCCAGAGAGAAAGGAGGTGGATTCAGGATGGGATTATCTTTGAAAATTCTACACATGCTGACACAGTCTGCTGTTGCTTCCCATGTTAACTGCAGATGTACTCCTACCCAGCTAACGGGGTAGAAGTCAGTCTTAGGCATTAGCTAAACTGGGCATGCAGTCTTACAGTGTGATACACTGGAGACACAGTTAAGATGAATACAGACTTAGAATGGTCCATGAAGCCAGGGGTGGTGGCACGCATCTATAAGCTCAACACCAAGGAGGCTACGGCAGCAAATTTGAGGTTCATTCTGGGCTACATAGCGAAACTCTGTCTCATAAAACAAAAGAATGCTGCATGAAAAGCAAAGGTAAGGTTTGGTCATCTTGTTTTCTTCTTTTACTTTTTATTGTTGTTTCTTCTAAGTTCAGATTATAGCCCAGCTGGACTTGAACTTGTAACTCCAGCTTCAGCTTCCTGGGGGTAGGATTATAGGTGTGTACCACCATACCTGGCTTCTCTGATCTCACTCTTAATACAGGTCAAGCATTCTCCTTTTTCCAAAATGTTTGGGAACAGAAGTGTTCCAAAATGCAAGTTTTTTTTCAGATTTTGGAAGATTTGTAGACACATAATAAGAACTAGTAAGTCTTGGGGATTGGCTTCAAGAGTAAGCATGGAATTCATTTATATTTCACATATACATAGTCTGAAGCTCAGTTCATTTTTTTTTTTTTTTTGTCGGTTGTGGGGCTTGAACTCTGGGCCTGGGCGCTGTCCCTCAGCTCTTCAGCTCAAGACGAGCACTCTACTGCTTCAGCCACAGCGCCATTTCTGGCTTTTTCTGTGTATGTGGTGCTGAGGAATCGAACCCAGGTCTCATGCATGCAAGGCCAGCGCTCTACCACGGAGCCACCTTCCCAGCCCACTTCTGGCTTTTTCTGTGTATGTGGTGCTGAGGAATTGAACCCAGGTCTCAGGCATGCAAGGCGAGCGCTCTACCCCTGAGCCACCTTCCCAGCCCACTTCTGGCTTTTTCTGTGTATGTGGTGCTGAGGAATCGAACCCAGGTCTCATGCATGCAAGGCCAGCGCTCTACCCCTGAGCCACCTTCCCAGCCCTCGCCATTATCTTTCTACTTCTCTCTGCCACCCCAAGGAGCACCATCTAGGGGGTGAGGACGATCTATTATTGCCTCTGTTTGGTTCAGACACAATCAGTAACTCTGCTGTGTGTTGCTTTCCAGGGGCCATTTACCCTGACAACACCACCGGGACCTTACAGGCAGACGACAAAGTGCACCCAGGGGAGCAGTACACCTACGTGCTGCACACCAACAAGGAACAGAGCCCCGGGGAGGGGGATGGGAGCTGTGTGACCAGGATCTACCACTCCCACATCGACGCCCCGAGAGACATCGCCTCAGGACTCATTGGGCCGCTGATCCTCTGTAAAGCAGGCAAGTCCTCCGGCCACAGCCCTCCTGCCGTGTTCCCACCACACGGCACGGCGTTGGGTGGTTTGATTTTAAATATGTTCGGTGTGCATGAGTCTGGGAGAAAGGAAGGGAAGGGTAGGCTGGCCTCCCAGCCCAAGGTGTACCCAGACCCGCTGTGGTAGGGGACCCACCATGAAGCTAAGATGCGAAGAATCAACTCTTTGGGGATAGGTTTTCAGGATCTAACTTCCCACAGTGGTGCCTCGTGAAGACTAATGACTTCGCCCCAGGTGATGTCTTTCTTGGTTCTCTGGGGTGGTAGGGCTGTAGTGACCTATATTATGTTGGTGGAAATGCCACCTTATTTACTTATAACATTATCAAAAAGGCAATGTATGCAGCTCAAGAGCTAGAAATATCCTGCTTACCTGAGCGACGATGACGTAGCTCAGAAGCCTCAGTGTCTCAGCTATTCAGCGTTGTGTACTCACCTTTGAATTTCCATTTGTTCAGAAGCCTTCGTAGTGGTGTGGACAATGGCTATGTGAATATCTGTCTGTCTCCCAAGCATGAGATATTGATCATGAAATCCCTCAGGTGACTGGTCCTGATTTGTGGCTGATTGAGAAAATAAATGCCATTTGAAAAATGAAAAAAAAAACCTTGAAAACATAGTAACAATGAATAATAATAATTTAATGTGCTAAACTAGAAATGTCCACCTCAGGTTCTCTTCATAAGGAAAAGGAAAAAAACATTGACCAAGAATTTGTGGTCATGTTTTCGGTGGTGGACGAGAATCTCAGCTGGTACTTAGAAGACAACATTAAAACCTACTGCTCAGAACCAGAGAAAGTGGACACGGACAGCGAGGAATTCCAGGAGAGCAACAGGATGTATTGTAAGACTGCAGAAGACATGTTAACACCAGATTTTCCTGGGTCAATTAATGTTTCTTTCCTTGCATGAATTAGTACTGTGTTTCTAGACTGGGACTGATAACAGGGCATCCAGGGCCTCACTGTCCTTCCCTGAATTTCTTCTTTTCCTCCTTCGTATCTCTTTGAGTTTTATTTCCCAATATTAAACTTTTTTTTTTGCCAGTCATGGGGCCTGAACTCTGGGCCTAGGCGCTGTCCCTCAGCTCTTCAGCTCAAGGCTAGTGCTCTACCACTT
>NW_012267340.1:856768-895683 GCF_000151885.1 Dipodomys ordii
CGCTCTACCACTTGAGCTACAGCGCCACTTCCGGTTTTCTGGTGGTTTATTGGAGATAGGAGTCTCACGGTCTCTCCTGCCCGGGCTGGCTTTGAACCTCGATCCTCAGATCTCAGCCTCCTGAGTAGCTAGGATTACAGGCGTGAGCCACCAGCGCCCAGCTAAGGTAGGCTGTCTTTATCCACCAGAAGGTGGGTTCTGTCTCAGCAGCTGCTGAAGGGGCTGGGGAGGACAGTAGAAATCAGAATCTAAAAGCTGAGTATCTCTGAGATACTCAGGCTGATCATAAAGAGACCTGGAAAAAATGGGATTAATTTCTGGACAAGAGTCATTAATCCTGCCTGGAAAGTGTAGCTTTGTGAAACAGAGATTGTACAATCTACAGTTGATCTCTTGAGTTGAAGTTAGTAGGCTATGGTTTTACTTGTTGGCTTTTTTCTGTGCGTCTTTCCCATTCTTTGCCTTGACAAATCTTTCCTCTGTCTCCTGGATAATGGTGACAAGAATGCATTCCCTATTTTCAATAAACGTTTTTGTGACACTGACGTCCTGAGGAGATGGGGGGTGTGGGGCGTGACCTGCATCGCTTGTAGGCCTAGAACGGCCATTTGTGTCATCCACGCTCCTTCTCCTCTTCTTCCCTTCGCCCCACCCTGCAAGCTATGCGCCAGGCCCTCTTCTTCAATTATCTATAAACTGTCCTTTTTCATCAAACCCCCAGTGAATCTGCACAGGAACTCTTCATGCCCTATGTTCTGGGAAGACAGGTGTTCTTAGAAACTTGGCTTGTCCATCAATTCACCCAGTTCATTGCACTGGCTGCACTTTCTACCTGCTCGCCAGCTGAGTTGACAGTCGGCCCGAAACATGGTTTCGGCTCCCTTAGTCCCGGCCTCCCTGTAATCACTGCCTCCCGTGTCCTTCCTTTAATCCCGGCCTCCCGTGTTCTTTCAGCTGGCTTGCAGGCCTTTTTCCAGGTCCAGGACTGCCACAAGCCCTCCACGGAGGACAAGCTGCAGGGGAAGGTTAGGCACTACTATATTGCTGCCGAGGAACTCGTCTGGAGCTACGCGCCCTCTGGAGTAGACACTTTTACCAAGGAGAACTTAACAGCCCCTGAAAGGTAACTTCTACCTCTTGACTCTTATGATGGATGCCGATGTGCAAATGCTGGCTCAATCCCACGCTTTCAATTACTCTGCATCTCTGCTCAGAAGCAGAGTGACTGGCTAGAAGGGCAAGGCTATGTTGAATTTCTGGAGGAACTATTGTACTCTTTTCTACAATGATTATACTATTTTACAGGTCTACCATCAACGTTCAACCACATCCTCACTGCCATAAAGTGGTATCTTTTGATGATTTTTTTTCAGTATTGGGGAATAAACTCGGGGCCTTGTGCTAAATTTTGACAGGCTAAATTTTACTTATTTCTCAAATAGGATCTTGTATTTATGCCAGGCCATCCTGGACTTTGATCTTTCTATTTATACTTCCTGTGTAGCTGGCACACACCATCGTGCCCAACTTCTCTACTGGATGAAGCAGAGACTTTTTCCCCTGGCTGACTTTGAACCACAGCCCCTCTGATCTCTGCTTCCTGTATAGATACCATTATGGGTGTGACCTCAGCACATTTTGATGTTTTGATTTTTTTTCTTTTCCGTTATTCCTGATGAGCATCTTTCTGTGGTCTTGTTTTTTTTTTTTTTTTTGAGAAATGTGTGTCCTTTGCCCACTTCTGAATGGCAGTATTTGTTCTTGTGGTTGTTGATTTGTAGGAGGTTCTTTATACAGTCTCAAGATGAATCCCTTACTGAACAATCACAAGTGCTTCCTCTCATTCTGTATGTTAACTTTCATACGCTTGTCAGTACACACGGATGCACACTAGGTGTGTGTGCATGCACGTGTATGTGCCTGCCCTCTATACCCTCAGGCCATTCGTTAGCTACCTTTCCTGCTGCACTTTCCACAAAGCAAAGTGATCTTTCTAGAATGCCAATGAGGTAGTGCGATTCTCTCCCACACACAGTTCCTCTGTCTGTCACCTGTCAAAAATCCTCTAGTTGGCAAGCTAAGAACGGAAAGGCTTTGTGCAAGCCAGATAGTGTGGTGAGGTTTAACTTTTTCATTTGTGAACAGGGGAGAAGGGGCCAGTTCTGCTGGGTTGCACTGAGTTGTAGCTAATCCTAGACAAGAACATTTCCCAGCTGGATGGAGAGTTCTGCTGTAGAGCCCCGTATTGCTGGGGGGCTGATGTGGAATCTTGGAATTCTTCACTCCACTTGAAAAGTGAAGCTCCTGTAGTCTCTACTTCCTCTCCACCTTCCCTCCACGAGTGGCCTAGAGCTGCTGGCGGCTGGCAGAGAATGAATGGAGGGTGACTGCTGTAGATCCTGAGGGATGAAGCTCACGACATGCTAGCCAGGGGTTCAGGGTGCACGCCTACTTCCCGTCACCCCAACACCAGCCTCAAACCCTTCTTCCTTTGGCAGTGATGCAGGCGTGTTCTTTGAGCAAGGTCCCACAAGAATTGGCGGCTCTTACAAAAAGCTAGTTTACCGTGAGTACTCGGACGCCTCCTTCGCGACTCGAAAGGTGAGAGGACCTGAAGAGGAGCACCTGGGCATCCTGGGTGAGTCCTGAGGAGCGCAGAGCTAGAACTCTCTCCCAAGCTCGGAGACGACAGTGACGCCAGGCCTGCGGCCTGGTTTCTACAAAGAAACCAGAGGTGTTAGGCCCCTGTTCGAACTCCCAGGGTTCCATCTGTTCCTGTATGCAGAAGAAAGAGATGGGCAGAGAAAGTCACGCACATACACATGTATGTTTTACTCTGGCCCAGGCAGCTGTGGGAGGAGATGTCAGCACACACGCCAGCAGCCTATCCTGACTGCCCACAGTGGCTGCAAAGTGACCGCAGAGGGACTGACCGGGAGCACAGGAATGCTGGATTCCCCGTGCTTTTAATCAGTTGGTGGCCCTGTGAGGAGCCGATGCGGTTCAGAAAACGCAGCTCAAGGCCTGCCACACAGGCAGATAGATCATCTGCCCTCAGCAAAAGGCTACAGTGGGCCACTCTCCAAATCAAGTTATCAGTGGCAAATCCTCAGCGGCAAAAGCCACACTGATTTCGTTTTTTTTTCCTTAAAGAAGGAAGGGGAATGGTATATTGGTTAGCTACCAGGGAAGGAGGAGGTGGCTCCTAATGGCACAGGCTGGATGCGCTAGTGGTGACTTCTTATCTGGATCCACTAGCCGTGACCACTGAAAGGCCGCTCACCTCCTGTGCCGCTGTAGTGAGGGCTAACGGCATTCTTCAGGCACAGACGGGGCTGTCACCGTGAGCACTGCACAAAGTACAACATCCATTCCCTAACTGGCAATGACTTTCATTTTAGTGATGGAAAGTCCCACCCACTGATAGCCTCGCTGCCAACAGGATGGAACCCACTGCTTTGGGTGGATGTGGTTTCCGCACCGGACTCTAGTGGCAAAGGTCACACCCTCTGCCAAGACAAGGCTGGGGTGGAGGGAGCACTCCAGGCAGTATGGGCAAGGGTTTAAAGTGGTTTAGTAACTGACTTTGTCAAAAAAAAGAGAGATGACCAATTAACTTGAAGTTGGGTCAGAGGTGCTCCACTCTTCCCAATCTTGCTGTGTCCCATAGCTAATGGACTTTAAAAAACAAAAAAACAAAACAAAAGCTTTCCGATTTGGCACCAATGACTCCCAGTGGCGCGTGCCAGAGGACCAGCCCAAGAAAACCACAGCCTTCCACACGCGCTCCACCGGAGCAAAGGTGACGACTCTCCCTTTGTCCCCAGGTCCCCTCATCTGGGCTGAGGTAGGTGACACCATCAAAGTCACCTTCCGTAACAAGAGTCCACACCCCCTCAGCATTGAGCCAACGGGGGTGAGATTCAGCAAGGACAACGAGGGCACGTACTACACCCCCCACAGCACCCTCTGGAAGGGAGGTGAGTGCAGACCTCCAGACCCACCCATGGGTACCAATATGGAGCCCCCCTTGACCCTGCTGCTGGCTGCATGCAGCACCCTGCACCTCAGCCTCTGCGGTCCTCACGAATCGGAATTCTGTCTTGCTTTAACCGATAATTATCCACAACACAGGTAGCAACTTAGTTGGATGGTGTCCATTACATTTCTGAAACACTAGTTGGGTGAGGAGATTTGCAAAGAGTTCTCGTAACAACATTAGATGCCCACATCAGAATATTTAAATAAAAACATTTATGGATGTGTGTAGATCTACACATACACACATATACATAAGGGTACAGCCAAAGATACCAATGATCCAACCATGATTGTATCTTTATAATTCTTCCACTTGCATCTCTGTGTATATGTTTTAAATATATTTGAGATCTAGTAAGTGGCTAGTCTGTTCTCTTAGCACTGGGAACACTTGTAATGTTAAGGATACAAAGGATTCCTCCGTGTACAGATGGAGCTAAGCATTTCTATTTGTTAAGGGTGACCAATGAAGATCAGCGGTTCAGCCACCAATCACAGGTGGTTCAACCTTTCTGGTCGCACTTTCTTGTGTAAACTTGGGAAATTTGACGGGGATCATAGGCAAGTCCCTTTCAGTCTTACGATTATTTTCTGTTTGGTTTTGGGTCAAGACAAAAATGCCTTGATTACCCCTACTGCCTGGCATTGGCTTAGTTGGTAGAAAGGACAAAGCTCTACCTTTAAGAAGGTAGAGTTGCTGGGGACAGAGGTACGGACTATACAACTGGGAAGATGGTAGGGGGTTCCTGGGAGATGTGGGGGTACAAACCAAGTCCAGGAAGAGGTTACAGGAAGCTGCCCCACACCCAGCCTTCCTCTGACACAGGAGTATGGCACAAGTCCATCCCTGGGGGAACTAAGGCATTCGCAAGTGGGTTGTCCTGTACTTCGTCACTCACATGACCATGCTCACACCCTCCCATGTGACCTTCCTCTCAGGTGGGTCCCCTCACCCTGCCTCTCATGTGGCACCCCAAGAAACCTTTACCTATGAGTGGACCGTGCCTGAAGACGTAGGACCCACTCATGCAGATCCCGTGTGCCTGGCAAAGATGTATTACTCCGCCGTAGATCCCACCAGAGATATATTCACCGGGCTGATTGGGCCAATGAAAATATGCAAGAAAGGAAGCTTACTTGAAAATGGGAGACAGGCAAGTCCAATGAGGAGATCTCCTTTTGTCAGTTCTAACGTTCCTTCCATGTGAATATCTTTTCAAGATTAAATCTCTTCCTCTGGGTTCTGGCACTTTCTTCAGATCACGCTTACGGTGGATTCCATTCTCTCCCAGAGCTGACCTCAGATGGATGCCTCCATGGGACCATTCACATTGATAGCCATCTTTTATCTGAATAAATGATCTGAAGGGGAAGACAAGATATGTGTGTTCACACACACACACACACACACACACACACACAATGTGGTACTGGGGCTTGAACTCAGGGCCTAGAAACTCTCAGCTTTTCCTCTCACGGCTGGTGCTCTACCACTTAAGCCACATCTCTACTTTTCACTAGTTAATTGGAGTTAAGCGTCTCATTGACTTTCTTCCAGCCAGGGCTGGCTTCAAACTTCAATCCTCAGATCTCAGCCTCCTGAGTAGCTAGGATCCTCAGGTTAAGCCACCAGCGCCCAGCTTGCAAATGCCTTCTCTCCTTGGCAGTTCATTGGCTTAGAGTCCTGACTGAACGGGCTTTCTGACTGGCTCATTCCACAGAACAGATGGCCTTTCAGCTCACTCCCTTCACAGCTGGGACAGCAAGAGGGAGCAGGGATACTTGTCCAGGTATCTGGACAACGTGTGAATCCCTGATCTAATTCATTCAAGTTCATCGCCAGCTATTTCTTCACCTCAATCTGTCCTTGTTTTATCTGGCAAGAGCTCTCAAGAGTTTTCTGGGACGTGGGTGGCATCTTTCCTGACCACTTGGGTGGTCAAATGGAATGTTCCATAAGCCTTGTTGACAAAGCAAAGGGGGCAACTTCTTTCCTCCTTCCTCTAGCTTGTTTGAACATGTGGAGAATTCTACACAAGGAAGCCTCTGAATTTTCCTCTCTTCACCTCTTTGTTGTTCTCTCAATTTACAGAAAGATGTTGACAAGGAGTTCTACTTGTTTCCCACTGTATTTGATGAGAATGAGAGTTTACTCTTGGATGACAACATTAAGATGTTTACAACCACACCTGATCTGGTGAATAAGGAAGACGAAGACTTTCAGGAATCCAACAAGATGCACTGTGAGTACCAGTTTTATTGTTGGTTTATTCTCAGTAGCTGATATGTCAATCACTCCAATGTGTCAATCACTTCCCATTCAGAGTAGATGCTGTGCAAGCTGTGCCCTTGCACAAACGGTACAAGTGTGGTCTCTGGACCAGCAGGGTGGGCACTGACTGGTAGGTCCTGAGAAATATTCATTCTGGACCCCGCCCCACCCGCTGAATCAGAAGCTGCGTGGCCGGGTCCCACACACCTGTTGTTAAGGCTGCGGCACAGGAGAATGCCAGACTGGAGGCTTTGCTCCCTGTGGCTCGGAGACAGCAGGCTCGTTTCACTGTTCGAAGCACAGAAAGCTGTAGTTCTCATGCTTGGCCACACTTCTCAATCACCTGGGAGGTTTCAAAAACTACAAAGCTTGGCGCAGCCCCAGCTCTTTAGTTCAAGCCATGCATTGGATTTGTTTTTCCACCCAGGGTCATTCTAGAATGCAGTCAGGGACCAGAGACCAAAGTCACGGACCACTAACGGATAGGAGTACAATTTACTGTAGGTAGTAGAAAATGTAAGCTGGGCACTGGTGACTCATGTCTGTAATCTCAGCTACTTGCAAGGCTAAGAGCAGGAGATGACGGTTCAAGACCAGCCTAGGTAGTTACAACCTGTAAAATTAACCAGCAAAAACAGGGCTAGAGGCATGAGCATCAGCCTACAAGTGTGAGGCCCTGAGTTGAAACTTCAGTCCTGTCACAGGGAAAAAAAATGTTAGAAACTAATGTTGCTTTGTGGGTTTAAGTTAGGCTTGGTTCTGACCCTATCACCTACCATTTCTAAAATACTTCTTTTGCTTCTTCATTTTTGTATTCTGAATGCATCAAAAATATTACCTGCTAGAAATAGCAGTGAGAGAAAATTTCCTGCACAAACTCTTCTGCTACTCCAGACAATTCAGAATCCCCAATCTAGAGCAGCCCCGGCTTCCCCAGTGCAGGCTCTGCAGGGCGGGAGGGCTGCCCAGAGCCCAGAGGAGCCACCAATGGGGATGGGGACGCATCAGCTGGCATCTGTCCCCGGGGGAAGAGACGCCCCAGGGGAGCAGAACACAGCACAGAAATCCAAGAACCATGTGGTCAGCTGCAGTTCCCGATGGTCAACAGTGTTCTGGATGGCATGTGTGGGCATGGTCACTGCTGTGGGCACACGGCGCGTGGCAGGCTTACGTGTCTTTAGAAGCAGTGACTCAGGTTGATGCCGGGAAGGGGTTTGTCGTGCGAAAAGGACACGGAATAGAGCAGTCTGAAAACATCTGTTCCAGCCACGAATGGATTCATGTACGGGAACCAGCCTGGTCTGAACATGTGCCAGGGAGATTCGGTGGTGTGGTACTTGTTCAGTGCCGGGAGCGAGGTCGATGTCCACGGCATTTACTTCTCAGGACACACCTTCCTGTCAAAGGGGGAACGGCGCGACGCCGCGAACCTCTTCCCTCACGCCAGCCTCACGCTGCTCATGCAGCCTGACACCACAGGTTCGTTCCTCTGCCCCTCAACGTGAGCAGTGTGGGCCCAGGGCAGAGCCAGCTGGGCGTTTGATAAGCTGTTCCTTTCTGTGGGTGGGGAACGGGCCTCTGCAATGGAAGTACATAAATCTGGGTCCACTTCCTAACTGCAAGCGCAAAGGTCCTGAGTCAGGGACGCAGAGGCTGGGTGACCAGACCTGCTCTCAGGACAGCAAAGGCAGGGCTGGTGTGCGGCATGCAGGAGGCAGGTGACCAGCGGGTGCATGATAAGGCTCTGGTTCTGACTCTGATCAGGGGCTCTCATGTCTGTTCCGCGCCCCCCCCCACCCCCCGCAGGGACCTTTGATGTCCTGTGCCTCACGACGGATCACTACACAGGAGGCATGAAGCAGAAGTACACGGTGAACCAGTGCAAGCGGCAGTCTGAGGGCTCCCCGGTGTACCAGGGCAAGAGGACCTACCATGTCGCGGCCGTGGAGGTCGAGTGGGATTACTCCCCGCACAGGGAGTGGGAGAAGGAGCTGCACCGCTTACAAGAGCAAAAGTAACTCCCGCACCCAGCAGCGCTTCGTGTCCTCCTGCGCCCAGCCAGTCACGGCCCAGGACCTCTACTCCTCCTGACCACCTCACCCACGCTCCTCCTCTGCTCTGGGTCGTGATCCCTTCCTTTGGGGGAACCCTCCTGCCACTGGTTACAAACCGGGCAAGATTCTGCCAAAGTTATGGCTGAAATACTGCTTTCCGCACCAGCTACTGGCTGGCGATTTTTCCTCTGTAAACTTCATCCTTTTTGTCTAATTGTCATTTCCCATGCCAAAGGCTAGTGTGCATATTTTGTGACATTATTTTAAAGCCTTGATGGCACTATAGCAGTTCTTTCCTCTAAGAGACTATAGCACCAAAGACCTTTCGTAGTGGCGCACTGCAGAAAGCTCTTTTGAAAGTAGCTTGTGTGTGATTCAGTGCAGGAAAGGGGGCCCAGGCACTGGGAGGACATCCAGGGGGTAGAGCAGCGGCAGCCAGTGCCCGGCTGGTGGTCTGACTGTGGGGCTGAGCATGGTTTGAGCTGTAAAGGAAGAAGAGGTTATTATAATGACTGGGGTTTGAGAATGGAAGAGGGAGTGGAAAGTGTCACCTCAGTTCCTACTGGTCAGAAGCTCCGCTGTGACCAGAGGGCTCTGGAGCGCTACCGTTTTAAGCCCTAAGGACACGGTCGAGAGGTCCTGTCCAACAGCTCATCTGAGGGGGAGAGGAACCCGGCTCCAGTGGGTGCTGGTAGCTCACGCCTGCCACTCTAGCTACTGGAGAGGCCAAGGATGGTAGGACTTGGGTTGAGGCCAGCCTGGGCAGAGGAGTTCCCAAGACGCCTTCTTAACCCACGGTGTGGCCCAGTGCCAGGCTCTCAGCATCCCAGTTACAGCAAGACCCAGTGCGAGTGAGGACAGAGAGCGAGCTCCTATCTCAAAAATCACCAGGGCAAAAAAGGGCTAGAGGGGTGCCTGACTCAAACCACAGGGGCACTAAAATAATCAACAGTAGCCCTGAAGCTCCAACAGGAGGTGGTGAGCTGGACGTCAGGGCCAGGACCCAGGACTCCCCTGGGTCAGCTAAGTGGGCTTTTTGCTACACCAGTGCCTTTTTAAAACTCATTAAAGGGCTGGGAAGGTGGCTCCGTGGTAGAGCGCTTGCCTTGCATGCCCAAGGCCCTGGGTTCGATTCCTTAGCACCACATAAGAAAAAAAAAACTCATTAAAAAATGGAATGGGAAATGATTAAAAACTACCATAATCGCTTCAAACAAAACCGTAACTATTTAAAAAAAATTTGTAACTTGAAACTGAAGTCTTTTGTGTCATCACAAAGCTAACCTGAATTGTTTCTCTTTTTCAAGTGTCTCAAATGTATTTTTAGATAAGGAAGAGTTTTACATAGGCTCAAAGTACAAGAAAGTTGTCTATCGGCAATATACCGACAGCTCATTCAAAGTTCCGGTGGAGAGGAAAGCAGAGGAGGAGCACCTGGGGATTCTGGGTAGGTGGCGTCCTTCCCTCCATGAGGGACAGTTTTCCACACTGATACATTTCACTTTCTTGTCTTTATTACTCATGAAAATACAAAAAAAACCCCAAAACCCAGTGACTTGATTAAAAACAAGAAGCCTATCTACTAAAGAATATAGATAATAAAACACCACTTGTTTCTGTTAGAGAGAATGCATTATTTCATAAACTGAAGAAAGTATTTGTATTTGGTGTTCATCCAACTGAGGTTTTAGTGAGGAACCTATTATCCCATCTATCAAAATGAAAACAAGGACGAAACAAAAAGCACACAGACATTTACTGCCGAAGTGAGACTGTGTGACCCCGACACCGCCCAGCACATGGGTGAGGACGTGGGACCACACACGAGCCTAGAGCACGCCCCCTTCAGGCTTCCAGGAGCCACTCCAAGATGCAACATGAACTTGACCAAAGCCGGCCTTGGGAATTTTCCTGGAACCAAGGTCCTGGGGATACTACTCCTGAGCCTCTATGACTCTGGTTGCCAGAGTTCCCCGGAGTCTGGGTTATCCTCAGCCCTTTCAGTGAGGCACTCCGGGGAAGGTAACAGAAATTTATCAGACAGCAGGCCAACTAAGACTGGCTAGCAGGTGGACCCCGTAGGGCTGGCCCTCATACAGTCCTGCAAATCCAAACCCAGGAACAAGAGCAGACCAGGGCCCGGTGGGGAGCCTGGCCCAAACTCCCTAGAGTGTGGACAAGAAATACTCCATGGTCCACCTTCACAGACAGCCACATCTGGAGTTTGATCTCACGCCCTTTCCTTCTGGGCCCTAGGATAAACCCAGGACTCTATCAGTCAGCAAAGAACCACAGCGATAGCAACAAGATGACGCCAGCCGTCTAGCTCTCAAAGCTGCCTCATCTTTGTTTTCATTAGCGCGTTAGATGTTTCAATCTGACAGGTCAACAAGTCCCTTTCTTTCTTATCAGGTCCACAACTTCATGCAAATATTGGAGACACAGTGAAAATTATCTTTAAAAACATGGCGACGAGGCCCTACTCCATACATGCCCATGGGGTGAAGACACAGAGGTCGACTGTGGTGCCAACACAACCAGGTGCTCCCAGTGGGGCGGTGGCGGCGGCGGGGGCAGCTCTCAGCGTTTCTAGTCACTTACCACTGGGTGCTGGTGGAGTCCTACAATGTAGGGGATGAAGCAACTGTCCAAGGACAGGGGTGGGAGGGACTGCATGGGGGGGTGACAGGATGGGACACACTGGAGGGCTCAAAGAGAGGAGGTGGGAGGAGGGAAGAGGGAGGGAAGGTAGTGGAGAGGCTGACATAACCAGGGAGAAGCCATGGGAATTTGAAAGACAATGTATACTAATAAAAATATACTTAGAATTAAGGTAAGTCTGGTTTGGGAAGTTTTCTTCCCATTGTGATGTTATAATGGCCACTTCCTGGCTTGGTAGAAGTGTATGGCAGCCAGCTGTCTTAGCACAACACATACCACACACAACAAAGAAATCAAGGGAAGAACTCTCGGTATTATTAGTGTCAAAAACGGATTACCCTGACACTTCTAGTTTCTGGGTCGCCAAGGCCCCAGTTCTCTCAGATGACAGAGCTCAAAGGTCACTGATCCAGATAAAAGCAGATAATTACCCCTCCATGGATTTAGGGGAAGTTCAAACGTATGTGTGGGAAGTCCCAGAGAGAGCTGGCGGTGGACCGGAGGACGCGGCCTGCATACCATGGGCTTACTATTCCACTGTGGACCGAGTTAAGGTAACTTCAAGCCACTTGTTCTGTGACAATTTCCAAGGCAGATGAGGCTAGTTTTCCTGTCAAAATTCCAAGACAACCTTATTAGCTACTCAGTTTTACTTCTTTGGTCTGTTGCTTTTAAAGATATAGTTACGCCTACTGATAACATTTTTTCCATTTTTAGATGAACACACATTAAACTCAAAGAATGAGGTATATGGCTTCAGAACTGAAGGCATCGCGTGATAAACTATCTCAAAGCCCCAACCCCTCAACCACACCCACAAGATCCAAAGGCTTGCCCAGATTGTTCCACGGGAACATCTCATCCAAATCTCTCTCCTGAGCACCCATCCTCCAAACTCCTATAGGAGCAGTCTCCACAGGCAGCTCGGCAGCTCCAACACAGACTCCCTTGTATTTCCTGTTGTGTCTACTCACTCACTTAAGCAGGAGCTCTGACCTACCAAGCATCTAGCCCACCCTCTCAGCACCCCCCCCCCTTCCTTCTCTCCATCCCCGTAGCTTTGAGTTCTTGTAGTCTGCCTCACTGTGGCCAGGGCCCCTCTTCTCAGCTCTTCACCTCCAGGCAAATCTGCTGCCATCCTTTCTCCCAATTTTAATGGGAAAAATCTGAAATCCCCTCGTGTGGTACAAAACCTAACGTGCCGCTACTGACCCACATCTACTCCAGCTTCCCGAGCCTTTCTCCTTTGGGCTCATTAGCATTTTGTGTGCTTCCAGTATAGCTGACAGCTTCCCTTATCTTTTTCATTCCTTATTGTCTGTTATTGTCCCACTGGACTGAGCTCATAGATGGCAAGACCTTTGCGCCCCTTACCTTTGTTGTTTAGGAATTGAGTTTATGTCCCACTCATGTTCAAGTCCCTGAGCTTTCGGAATAAACACATCAACACTGTGTATTTGGGTGGGGCATTAGCAAAGTCAGTTCTAGGTCTCTAAATGTCTCTTTCTTTTGCATCACCCATACAACCTACCTCCTGTTCACTATGGGATCAATTTAACGACTTCAAGTACGAAGTTATTCCCCTGGCAAGTCTAGTCCTTAAATCAGCTCTTTGGGGTCCAGTTGTCTGAAGTCCCCACCTCCATGGCAAGGATGGCTGGGACTTCAGAGTCTAGTCCTCTGAAGTCCTGGCCTCCACAGTAAGGAGAGTGGATGGCTGTGTTGCTTTTCAGGATCTCTACAGTGGATTAATTGGCCCACTGATCGTATGTCGGAAACATGGCACGAAAGTCTTCGATCCCACGAGGAAACTGGAGTTCTCGCTTCTGTTTTTGGTGTTTGATGAGAACGAATCGTGGTACTTAGATGACAACATCCAAACATACTCTGATCACCCCGAGAAAGTAAACAAAAATGATGATGGATTCATAGAAAGCAATAAAATGCATGGTAAGAGAAATTGTCCTAAACCAGTCTTCTCCTTTACCAACCCCTTTTCTTGAAAAGGGAATTAGGTTGGGGGCTACTCCTTTGTTTTCATTTAAAAACTACTCACTCAGAGCAGCAGGATTCTGTTCAGAACAAAAGAAAGAGGGGGGGGTATGTTTAAAATCATTTACCAATTCTTTCCCAGTTCCAAAATCTCACTTTTAGAGTAAATCCAGTCAGGGTTAATGCTTTTGAGAAGCATTTATATAAAGTTCTTTGACAGCAAAAAGATTCTTCATATGTAACCTAAAAGTCCTATTTTGTGTGAAACAATCACTGGTTTAAGCTGTCCTGAAAGGTGTTGTGTGCCTTCCCTCAGGCATCAACGGGAGAATGTTTGGGAACCTGCATGGCCTCACCATGCACGTGGGAGACGCGGTCAGCTGGTACCTCTTGGGGCTGGGCAATGAGGTAGATTTGCACACGGTGCATTTCCACGGCCACAGCTTCCGATACAAGGTAAGGGCCTCCACCGCAGTCTGTCTTGCTCTACTGGAACATGTTTTAATGTATAGGAGATATGTTCCTTGGAGAAACTAACAGAAACAGAATTTTGTGGTAGAGGGCACAATGATTCCAACGGGCCTGTCAGTTTCCCATCTACACTGGGCTCTGCCCTGGACTTGCAGATCACCTTGGGTTCATGCGGCGCTTGGCTCCCTCGCTTCTGAGTAAGGACTGTGGAGGGAATTGCTAATTGTCCAGCGATGATGGGTGGCAGGCCAGAGATCAGCACAAGACTGCCATTACCCTGGTCAGGCAGTCAAATGTTATCAGTGCTGTCCCCCGACGGCAATCTTTCCAGAGCTCTCTCAGATGCTTCAAACCCTTGGCCCTTTTGGTGATGTTTTCCTTTTTCTGAGTTAGTGTACAAAATGCACAAGACACAAAGAAAGCACTGTCCACAACATCCACTGTGCAACAAGCCTACTGCATTTTGTTTCACAAAAACATACCCTCTCCTGGGCAGAGTTTCAGATCCTCCATTTCTGTGTGCAGAAATGAGGGCAGATCCCGTGCCCCACAGAGACATCCTGGCTGACACTGGCTTCTCTGGGGCCTCCTTTATTGCTCTGCACCCTTTATTGCTCCCCTTGCCCTCCAGTTGCAGAGACAAGAGACTAGACGAAGGTGAGGCTGGGTGGACATGAGCCCCCACCTTAGTTTCCCCACGTAGCTGCAGTCTCGTATGGAGGGAGCCAGAACCCCGTTGAGAAGACCCGTCTGACGAGTTCCCCTGACAGCCCGTGATGACTCACAGTGTGGAGGGAAGACTAGGTCACTGTGTTCACACAGAAGGGGCAGGGCTCAAAAAACAAAACAGATGTATTCATTTTTCTAGTCTTGACTACTGAACCAACATTCCCATAAGTTGTCATTCTGTACTCAAGCACAGGGGCATTTACAGTTCTGATGTCTTCGATGTCTTCCCTGGGACGTATCAGACCCTAGAAATGGTTCCCCAGACACCCGGGACCTGGCTTCTCCACTGTCATGTGACCGATCATATCCACGCTGGGATGGGAACGACCTACACCGTCCTGCCAAGTGAAGGTGAGAATCAGGAGGCAAGCCCGTGAGTAATGCGTCACCAATGTTAAGTGCCTCCCTGATCTGAAGCATTTGTGAACTCTGCCGCCCTAACTTCCGCGCCTCATCACTGCTCATTTCTGAGGGTCTGCCCCCTTCAGTGCAGGGGTGTGTGTAAAGGTTTAAATGGACACAGCAACGTAAAGGTACCTAACGCTGGAGCATGGGCTAAGTCACATGACACAGCAGTGTTCACTATACCTAAAGCGGGAGAAAGGGAGAAGTCACATCAGACAAACCATGACTTACAGAATTCCCTTCTTAACATAAAACACTGACTTTTTCTAGATGGGAGCACATATAAAACACAAGTCCAAAACAACCCCACATAAGCCATATAAATTCAAGTCAATCAAGAAAAGCAAAGTCTTCCTGGGCTTGCAAGAAGAGTAAGCACAACTGTGAATCACCCAGAGAAAACTAAAATGCAAACATCCTAGTCCCTGACTTCTGCACAATGCCTCCACAGGTCCAGGTACATATACGTACCTGTACACACACACACACACACACACACAAGCGTGCGCACCTGTACACACACGTGCACGCATGCACCTGTACACACATGTGCACACACGCGCCTGTGTACACACACATACACATGCACGCACACACACACACACAAATGCAGGAAAATGAACAGCCTTTCTATGGCTACAGCGTGAAAGAGCTGCCCCATGGCTGCAGGCTTCATTCTTTCCTGGACTTTCCAGTCAGAACTGTTGAAACTAGAAACTGGCAGACTGAACACAAGGAAAGTATGCAGAGAATGTTTCTCTGTGCTTCCTTCTTCAAATGAGGATAAAAAGGAGCAAAGAAGCAGAAGGAAATACAGAAGCAAGTTACGTGTCTGTTCTTATGTGAGCTGCCCATGCTAGGTCATGCTACCACTGAGGTATATAGCTTCAGCCCAAGAATCAAATTTCAAGACTCAAAAACCACTTGAGTAATCATTAGTGCGAATGAGGTTTCAGGTTCTTCTTCTGAGTCGGACACCAGTACCTTCTTTCTGGATGGGCTACTTTCACCAAAGCCCTCTCTACAGTAAGTAGTTACTACACACACAAGAATGTCAAAGCCTTGGGCTGGGAAGGTGGCTCAGTGGTAGAGCGCTTGCCTTGCATGCCTGAGGCCCTGGGTTCGATTCCTCAGCACCACATAAGCAAAATGACAAAAGTCGTAAGTGGTGCTGTGGCTCAAGTGGTAGAGCGCTAGCCTTGAGCTGAAGAGCTGAGGGACAGCGCGTAGGCCCAGAGTTCAGGCCCCACGACTGGACCCCCCCCCCAAAAAAAAGAATGTCAAAGCCTCAAAGTCGTTGGCATCAACAACTTCACAGTCAGAGGTTGAGCAAGACAACTGGAACAGTGTTCAAAGAACCTCACTTTGCATGTTAACCACACAGAAGGATGAACCTGCTCAGAAAAAAGACAGAGCGAGGGGCACGAGGCCTTCAAGGGATTCATGTGTGCAGATGCCAGCGAGCAGACGGAGCTGCTACAGTCCAGTCCTGCCAGCAAACACTGCGGCCTCCCATATGGAACAGGGAGACAAACAGCTAACAGAATGGAGAGTGTTTTTTAAACTGTAGAGCAAATGGCTAGTGTAAAGAAAATACACATTAGGGAAAAACTTTTTTTTCAAAGAGAAAAAATATTGCATAGGACTAAAAGCAGGGATGAATGACAGATAGTGTGAACTATAGGCAGCAAATGGGGGGCCATGTTTGTCATTCTGAATTATCGTTAAGTCAAAGTTCCATGAAAGTTTGGGGAAATCACATTAATTATGAATCTCAAATGTCTGCCTACTATGTCACAGAAAAGCGAATACATGAGGATAGAGTAAGATCTTTTCATATTCTGCACCATGACACAACTGTCTGAAGAAGGAAGAAAGGGAGGGAGGGAGGGAGGAGGGAGGAAGGGAGGGAGGAAGGGAAGGAAGGAGGGAAGGAAGGAAGGTCATCAGCCAGTTGTGGCTATCCTGCCATGTTTAGTCCAATGCTCTGACAAGTGTAAAAGGAACTATTTTAGACTATGACTTTTCTGTGGCAGTCAGATAACCTATTAGATGTCTTCTGCAGGGAAAGGGTTGGCCTACCTTTAAAAGTCTCATTGGCAGGGACTGATATGTTTATATTCCTAGCTAAGTACCCACATTTAATACACACTCAAGAACAGAGGAAATCAATGAAATAGAATTGTATACATTGCCTTTGGACATGATCTCAGACTTAAAGAGAAAGCTGCAAGAGTGCTTAGCAAGTGATGCTCACACAGCTATCTTCCCTTCTTCCAGCTCTCCTTCAAAGTGCACAGCAGCCTGTCTCTGTGTAAACATATACACCTGCACTTCCTAAAAGCAAAAACATCATGTGTACAAGTACAATGCCATTGTCAAGATCAGCAGAGCTGTAACAAGGATGAAAAGACCTTTCTCAAATTTTACCCCTCACCTTACTTGCATTTTTGATACAAGAAGAAAATCCAAGGACATGTGCTGTATGATAAGATGTGTCTGAAGTCTCCCTCCCCCACAAGGGTCCCTCCTGCTTTGTGACCTTCACACTCTAAGTACCGTCAGCAACTGCACGGGACGTCCTACATGCTGGGTCTGCCCTCATCATGGGGTCCGGGTTTAGTGTTTTGGCAAGACTATCAAGAAGAGATGTCTTTCTCCCCACCACACTGGTTTGCTGCGTGGCTGGGAAGCTTGGAGATGGCCTCTGCCAGCCTTCTCCCTCCGGATTAGTGCTTCAATGAGAATCTCATAGGAAGGAACTCATTTTCCAATTAAGGCCTTACTACAACAAGGGAACTTTTTTATTTATTTTTGGTTGTGGGCTTGAATTCGGGGCCTGGGAGCTGGCCTGAGCTCTTTTGCTCAAGGCTAGTGTGCTACCACTGAGCCACAGCCCCACTTCTGGTTTTTAAGTGGAAATAAGAGTCTCACAGAGACTTTTCTGCCCAGGGTGGCTTTGAACTAAGATCCTCAGAGCTTAGATTCCTGAGAAGCTAAGATTATAGACATGAGCCACTAGCACCCAGGAGAACAAGAGATTAAAATTAACATTTTAAAAGTGAAAAGCACCATCTAATTTTTTTTTTTTACTATATGAACTACACTATTTTAAGTAGCCATCTTAAAATTTCTTTCTTTATGTAGTACAAGTCTGGCTGAAAGACATAAAGTGACCATTGGAAAACTGAGATAGGACATTGGTTCCTAACAGTATATGTGACACTGCTGAATGGGACTGGCTATACACATTTCTAGAAAGACTGAAACCATACAACCTTGCATTTGTGTGTGTGGGGGTGTCCTTGTCACAGATGAAAAGATGACAAGCTGTCCTATGACACGCAGCTGACACCTGTGGAAACCTGAGGGTCACTGCCACCACCACCACATTCCGAGGACTTTCCAAAACCACATTCAAAACAATTCTGACCAGATGTGTCCCTGGGCTGTCCATTAAGGCTCACAGACATGTCTGCAACCATTGTCCCCCATACAGTCCTCTAATGTGCTACTGACCTCATTTCTAGTGAATCCAAGTGCAGAGGGTAGAAAGGAAAGTCAAACAAGAGAGAAGCCACTCTGAGTTTTGCTGAAACCTACAGGATGCTCAAAAGATGTGACCTGGATCTGGGGAAGGGCATCTGACAATGTTTATAGCAAGACCTGGCAAAAATTAAATGAATAATAAACTAAGAAAAGGCCAATGGGGAAGGCTTCAGAACATACTGTCCCAGACACAGAGAAAGTGGAAGTTTTGCCCAGCCTTAGCTGAAGTCAATGCATAGTATCAATGATCTGAACTTAGGACTCAACATTTTTAACAAGCGCTTCTATAAAAAGACTGATATCATGATATAGTTCTTTATTTTCACATATACTCTGGCTGAAAAAAATAAACAGCATTTGTTAATATTAATAACAAACAGAAACAGGTTTTGCTGAAAACACACATACACACATTCAACACATATCAGACAAAAACTCAGCTTTGTAAACTTGACCTTCATTTGGCTCAGAGCACAAAAATAACCTAAGTTAAAAAAGTAACAAGAAAATAAAAGTTCAGACTCTTTTACTGTGGCAAAATATTTACATCTTTCTCAAAGAAAATTACAAACAACAACAACAAAAGGAGAGAAATCTCGGAATTGGAGCAAATAAAATTCTGGGCCACTTAAGAGTGACACACATTTCCTTCAAGCATCCTCGGGGTGGAAAGACTGTCATGTCTTCACAGCCCTGAATTGAGGCTGTCCTGAGCAAAGTCACCACCCCCCTTTAAAAATGTATGGCTTCTTTGAAGAATTCTTATCTTGAAGCTTTTACTTTCTGGACCATTAAATAGAGCCAGACATACATTAAGGAACTAACAGTCACCACTCCATGGTAAAGTTTGTGTCCGGAAAATGTCTGAGGCTTGTACATGCTGACATGATACAAACCCCCCTGGCACCCAGTGATTTTTAAATGCTACCTTCAAGTCAGTGGCTTCTTTCGACTGCAGTACAGCAGGTATGGCAAGAAAAATGCTGCTGCGCCATCTTCTGGGAGAACAGTCAAAAATTCCCTCAGCTCCAACTCCACAGCAACGACAGACAAGGCCTCTGGTGGGGAAGATACCTGGGTCAGAACTTGGTTCTCCCATCCAGTATTCTCCAAATCACTCAACTGATCAGATCACACAAAAAAGAGTTATTATAAAAACAAAGAACAGGCTCCTCCATCCAGACTGATTTTAACAACTTCCTCATTAAGCCTTTCCAGAGTCATTTGAAGTTTATTTTACATGCAATTTGGAGTTATTACTTCACTGTTGGATGACTCCATTGTTTTTAATAGATTTCTAGCATTCTCTAAAGAAAAATACAATCATTTGAATGCTGTTTTGTTGTTAGGACTATATACAGCTAATACATAAGGACAGTTTACTATGACAGTAAATGTTGTTAACTTTCAGACACTGTTTTCCTAAATCAGATCCTCTCTATAATGAGAGTTTCACATCAGTAAGTACCAATTTCTTTTTATTACCATTTAGCTTTTCTTCTAAACAACAAAGACAGGTGTTCTAGTGACAGCTATCAATCAGGCTGAGGTAAAGAGACCTTGCCTGCCCAAGAACCACCCTGAGTTTAGTTGCAGTACCAAAACAAAACCGAAAACAGATGAGAGAAGGAATTTGTCATATTTTAATCATTTTCATGATTGGTTACTTAACAGATGCACATGCCCTCTCCTATGCACAATGTTTCAGCATCCACTGGGCCTTGTAACTCCATCCACATTCTGGCACCCTGCCCTGTGACCCTCTTACACCTTTTATCTCCTAGAAGAACTCATCAGTCTTCAATCGTGTTTAATGAACTTACCTCCCCACCTGAAACAGATTAAGCACCAAGACCATCAACAAGAGCTGTAACTGTCCTAGTGTCAGTATTTCGTATCTTCAAGTATTTTGAAATATTAATGAATTTCTATGATGTGATAACTTAAATTCGTGAAAGTATTAATTTATAAGAACAATAGCACTGAAAGTGGAAGAGGTAAATAAGTATCATAAGTGTTGGTCAGAGGCCATATAAAACTGAAAATAAGCTTTCCAGATGATTCTACAAGTCCTCTCTCTTCTCACTTCTCTCTCTCCTTCTCTCTTCTCACTACATGGCAGGAAGTGAGGTCAAGGCCTCAACAAATTCACAGTTAGAATTTATCTTTAATCTCTAAAGGGAATTTTACCTTTTAATGATGCCAGATGAAGCTGGAACTTCTCTCCACCACACTTCACTCTCTGAAAAAGTTCAGGAAGCAATTTTTTCCACCACAGAGTCTATCTTAGGAAAAAGTAAGAAAAATTTTAGTTTGGTGCACTTTGCCCTCAGTGGCAATACTCAAGAAGACTGTGCTGGGCCGTACAAGGCAGAAACACATCATCGGATGAAGGACTTGACTTTGAGCAAGGGCACCGGTGGTTCACGCCTATATCCTAGCCACCCAGGAGGCTGAGACCCAGAACAGTTTGAAGTCAGCAAGGCAGGAAATGCCATGAGACCCTTATCTCCAATTAACCAGCAAAATGCCAGACTACAGACCACATGGGCGGGGGGGGGGGATGATTGCATCATGGTTTCTTAACTTTTAATCTCCAAACAGCATGTTTTTTAAAAATGACAACAGACCATTAATACCACCTCACAGCACTCAACACACAGGGCATGAGTATGCCTAGGCCTTGAGCCCCACATCCCTGTAAAGGTGGCCTAAATGGTTCTGCTTTGCAGATAAGATTCCAGACCCCGGGTCTGGAAAGGTGGCTCAGTGCTAGAGCGCTTGTCTTGCATGCCTGAGGCCCTGGGTTCAATTCCCCGGCACTACATAAGCAAAAAGAAAAAAGCTGGAAGTGGTGCTGTGGCTCAAGTGGTAGAGTGCTAGCCTTGAGCTGAAGAGCTGAGGGACAGCGCCCAGGCCCAGAGTTCAGGCCTCACGACCGGACCCCCCCCCCAAAAAAAAAAGATTCCAGACCCCATAACACTTACAAAGTTTGAACCATCTGGAAAACATACCCGGTGCTCGTCTTTGAGTTCGTGGTTAGCGTAGGGGATGACAGCCTCCGGACACCTGTCTAGCAGGGTGTCCAGGCACTGTTCATACTCTTTCAGGCGCGTGTGACATAGAATGTGGATACTGAGGCCAGCAGTACTGTCTTCCAAGAGTGGCTCCAAGAATGGAACAATGGAAGCTATGTCAAATGAAGGACCACATATAAGAGACTATGAACAGAAAAGCAAAAGGTTATGGGATGAGGTATCAGAAAGTAAAAGCACCAACACAGCATGGTTTTGTAAGAAACTAAACCTTATTTGCAAAACAAAAAAAAGGTGATGTAATTTTAGAGCCTTATGCATATGGTCCTTACTTAATAAGTCTAAGAGGACAGAAGAATTAAATAATTTTGATTTGCCTCCTTGATGTTTAATAGAAAAGTCATTTAAAAACACTATCATTTAATTTACTTTAGACAGACTACAAATTAAAAGGAATGTGTTTCTTTATGAGTCTAAGGTGTAATCAACTCATGGTCAAAGATGCATATGCATTGGTATTCAGTACTGAAAATCCTAAGAGATCCAATGTTCAACAGTAAGGAGCGAGTGAGTTAAACAACAGAGGTAACATTGTGTTATTAGAGTTCTATTGTCAAAGACTCTCTAAGGAGAAAACACTCAGGATAAAATGCTGAGTAAAAAAAATCTTCATAGGAGATTCTACTCAGAGATGCCCCGGTTTTGTAAAACCCGATCAGACCCAGGCCCAGTCAGGCTCACAGAGAGCCCTCTGGAAGAGCCATGGCACTGGAAACAGACTTCCTAGGATGGAAAAACAGGCCTGGTTTTCCTTTCACACTGTCCTGTGTTTCCACCTACTGTGTATATAACTCCAAATAAAATTCAACATTCTGAAAGCCAGTGATTGTTCAGAGCTTGGCTAATCAATGCAGCTGGCCAGAAGTATTATTTCAGAGCTTTACCAGTATTGCACTTTATTTTATTTTTTTGCCAGTCCTAGGGCTTGAACTTAGGGCCTGGGCACTGTCCCTGAGCTTCTTTTGCTCAAGGCTAGCGCTTTACCACCTGAGCCAAGCACCACTTCTGGCTTTTTCTGTGTATGTGGTACTGAGGAATCAAACCCAGGGCTTCATGCGTGCTAGGCAAGCACTCTACCACTGAGCCACCTTCCCAGCCAAAAGTACTGTACTTTTTTTAAAGCAACTTTACCAGTGTTTAAATTTTAAAGCATATCTAATATCAATTGCACCATCAAAACAATCTCCATGCTTCCTCGCTCCTGTAAAAGAGTCAAGTGACTTCTTTATTTCTTTTGCTCAGCCTCGTCTCAGACTTACAGCAGGACAAGAAACATTAATTACTCATTCTTGGCCAGTGTAATCATTTTATTCCAAACATCCACCAAGGAGTGGCTGGGAAAATAAGGTTGGTATCTTTCTTCCTGCACGTTTTATACATTGACAACAATGTGTCAAAGATGAAGTAAGGTGATAACCTCCCTACATGGAAAGCCAGCTATAAAGAACTATAGTGAGGAAATCTGCCTACATGGAAGGCCATCTATAAAGAGCTATAGTGAGGAAAAGGACTCAGGAAAGTTCAGTCAGATAACATGCTTGAAAGCTAGGAGCCACAGAACAATGCAATTTGAAACTGGTTTTAAAACATCACTGAGTTACACTTTTCAAGCAGTAAGTGAAATAGGCCTTGATGTCTTCTGAGGGAACTCTACTGACAAGCACCCCAATGACGTTAAGTGTGCCAGTTAGTTCTGTGTGTAGATGACACCCTGCCCACCAGCAGTTCCACACAGAGGCAGAGGCTTCCTCCAAAGTCCCTGAGTGCGCCTCATGTTAGATTTAGACCCCCAAATGCAATGTTCTAAATTAATAGGGCATTTGATGTCTCACCAAAGCAAAAATAATACATCTTACTGTGCATGTTCAAAAGAAAAAGAGACATTTCTATTTACCTGTAATTTTGAAAGGTCTTCTCTGTAATTTTTATCAGCTAAGGAATCTGGTGATAAGACATGAACCCATGGATAGATTAAACCATAATGACTACAGGCATTTATCTGAAACATAAAATAAATTTGTCATTAAAAAAAATAGACCACCACCAACCCCTCCCTCCCCAACAAAACCCTCTTCATTCAAAGAAAGGTAGTCATCAATGCCATCACCCATATCATACCTGTGTAGGCTGTATTGGGTGGGAAGCCTTCAGAATGTTCTTCCGCCTGTTGCTTCTATACTACATAATCTATACGCAACATTTCCTTATATTCTAAACTTTTTAAAATATGCTACAGAGCAAAAGTAAGCAATATCACTTTTGCAATTATACTAAAAAAGAGCTAACAGTAATATTAGAAGTAATTTTTATTTATGCTACTTTATTTGGGAGGTAATGTTTCTTCCACAAACTCACTATGAGTGACAAGGAACCCCAGGAGCTTAGACAAAAAAGAAACCCTTTTCCAATGTGAGCAATTGCCATCACAAGCTCCTGCTTGTCTGGCTGGTCCTCTACCTCAAGTCATGCCTGCAGCCATACTTTTTGCTAGTTACTCTGGAGATGAACCCATGGACTTTTCTGCCCAAATGGAAGTGCCATCATCCAGATCTGAGCCTCCTGAGTACCTAGGATTACACCTGTGAGCTAGCAAGACCAAGCTCCTTCATGGACAAGTCACTTGTAATGCACTTTTAACTCTAGCTTAAATATCTAGTGATAAGAAATGAGACTTAACTATGAGTAATTAAAAATATGAAGGCCTTAAAAAAAGGAAGGTAGATTGTTTTATGTGCCTTGCCTGGGCCTCCCTGAATGCCCAGTTCCATTATCTCACCAGATCCTCTGATGTGCGAAGTGGTGTGGTGTCAGGAAGCTGCCTCTTAGATAATCTCCAGATGTACTGTGATGTGAGCTTGAAGCAGAGTTCCTGAAGAACCACATCTGGGAGACAGGACACAAGCTGAGCTTCCCAGAAGTCTACCAGGAGCTGAGGAGTCGAATCTTCACCCTTACCACAGAGCACCTTGAGCACAGAGAAACAAGCCAGTCTCAGATACAATAGCACACCATGATATAGGCCACGTGGTGAGTTAATTCCTACCCCTGGTTTCAGTGCCAAGGCTAAGAACAGTTAGGCATTGTTAATAAGAAGTCAATTCAAGGTTGCAAGGATGGAGCTTCTCCAGAAATACTTTTGATACATGCTTTTATGTGACAGACCAATTATGTGTAAGTCTGTTTTTCAATAAACAGATGAGAAACTCTTCTTTTGCTCTTCTCCCTCTTTCACTCAGTTCATTAAATTACAAACCTTAAAGAAAGAATCTGCTTCTTCAATTCCAATTTTGTTGTTCTTCTGCAAGCCCAGGACGGACGCCACCAGCAGTCCAGGCTGGGTCTCCTTTAAGTGAACTGCAAACTGGGTAGGGACAATCTGCCCCTTCCTCTGTTGAATCAGCAGCCGAGGTTCCAGAATGAAGCCACACACCAACTGCATCTGCAGAAGACAAAGAAAATAAGGAGGATCTTCCTGATGACTCAAACACAATTTTTTTCTTTAACTACAAAGATTAGTTCCTATACCAAGAAGGATATCATTAACTGCCTTATGTAAATCATTAGAACTTATCTCAACATCAGGATGTTCTATATCTATAAGGAGGTTTTATTTAGGGCTTTAAGACTATATCTTAAGCTTTTCAAAATTATGGAAAGAAGCATCATGTTTTAGAGTTCCATTTTCAGAATAGACAGCCTGATATTGGCTTGCTCACCCTACTAGAATAGCTCACTGGTGAGTGGTAAAGAATGTCTTCTTGTTTTAGAAAGCAAAGTCATAGTGAAGCACTGGTGGCTTATACCTGTAATCCTGACTACTCAGAAAGCTGAGATCTGAGGATTGCAGTTCTAAGCTAGTCTGGTAAGAAGGTCCCTGAGACTCTTATCTCCAATTAACCACTAGAAAATTGGAAATACAGCTGTGGCTCAAAGTAGTAGAGCACTAGCTTTGAGCAAAAAAAGCTTAGGGACAGTGTACAGGCTTTGAGGACAGTGTACAGGCTTTGAGTTCAAGGAGGGAGAGGGGGAGGAAGGGAAAAGAAGGAGAGGGAGAGAGAGGGAGAAAGATGAGGGAGGGAGGGAGAGAGGGGGGGAGAGGAGAAAGATGGGCCTGTAATCCTTGGAAGCACATGGGCTCTGGAGCTGACTGGTACAACTCTACCTCATCCACTGGCCACCTGTGTTATCGTAAGCAAGTGATTTGCCTCTCTGTCTTGTTGTCTTCTCTGTAGCTTCATGCATGAAAGCTATTTGGGAAGCTGAGGTCTGAGGAACAAGGTTCAAAACCAGCAAAAAGACTTGTTATCTCCAACTAACCACAAAAAAATGGAGCTGTGGCTCAAGTGGTAGAGTACTTGCCTTGAGCAGGAAAACAAAATCTCAGGGACAGTACCTAGGACAAGAGACCCATTCACCCCATACTCCCTCTACACTCCAACTATTTTACAATATTATTTAGCTTTTTGTTAAATATTTAAATATTGTTTAAATACTGCCTCCCCCTTTTTTGGTCGTGGGGCTTGAAATCTGGGCCTGGGTGCTCTCCCTGAGCTCTTCAGCTCAAGGCTAGCACTCTACCACTTGAGCCACAGCACCTCTTCCTGTTTAAAAACTAAACAAGCTAACATAATCAAGGGTGCAGGACAGGCCCTGGACATGACAGGAGGTACAACATAACCTTTAGCCCCTTTTCCCTTAAATGACTAATGCCTTGGGCTCACATCCCTAAATGGCCTCTCCACCAAGAGACACGGCCTTCCTCCTTAAGTCCCACCATCTGAAGTCCAGCCCTCCTGACAGTCCAGCACCTGTAACTTTCCAAGTGGAGAAGGTTTTTACAGGTGCTTGGGTTCTAAGCCCCATAGTTAATGTCCTCTGTGCTGTACTTAAACGGACACCACTCTGCTGTTCTCAGTGACCACACCATCTTTCTCAGGCCAGGTCAGACTATCCGTTCCAGGCAGAGCCCAGAGTACCCTTCACGCAGGCATAGTGCTCCAAATGCTACTAAGACAGCCAGAGGAATATCTGCTGCTGCTATTTCTCTTGTATTTTTCAGACCTAAATTCCTACTTGGATCATTTCCTTAGATCTGCTTTCCATTACAACGAAGAAAATGTAAGTTAGCTGCAGGCATGCAATCCTAGCTATTAAGATGGCTGAAATCTGAGGAACAAGGTTCAAAGGCAGCCTGGGCAGGAAAGACTCTTTAGCTCCAATTAACCACCAAAAAGTTGTGGCTCAAGTGGAAGAGTGCTAGCCTTGAGCAGAAAAAATCCCTCAGAGACAGCAGCTAGGCCACACCCACACAGCACTCCCTCTGCCTAGGCAGGGCACTGTACCTCTGTATGGCTTTGCATCTCCTTTCTGTACAAGTCAAGATCTCCTAGTTTCAGAGCCACTGCTGCCCTGGTCAGGGTGACTAAGACGGAGGAGAACCCACAGGTGTCCAGGCCCCTCAGGCAGCTCCAGGCAAGTGAGGGGTCAATGTTCTTCATGGAAGGGCTACAGAGAATATGAGGCAGTTGCTTCGGCTCAGCCACTCGAAACATCTCAGCCACTCTTGCTGCTAATTCCTTTGAGGACACCAACCAAGAATGAGAGGTCAGGCCGCCGGCAGAAAGCAACAAAAGCAGCAAAAACACCTATAATTTAAAATCCACCTAAAGAAGTAATTTGGACGAGGTGATCTCATTTCTCCCAAAACATCAAAGCAATGGGTACTGCAATTTCCAGAGACCTTTAAAGGATAAGAGAGGCCAAACACAAGCCTTAATGCCTTGAGGCCACCAGGCCAGGTTCTGGGAAAGAGTGCTGCCTGGACTGGAGGCTGGACAGTTAAGGCTGCAGGCAGCACAAGACACAGGAAAGCAAAGCCACATGCTGCATCACAAAGGCCTCTAAGTTCTTTAAACTATCATCATTAAAGGCATGTGATTTTTTTTTCTCTTTTAGGAAAAGGAGGAAGGATATTAATAATTTGCCACCTAAATATTATTACATAAATTACTAAAATGGAAAGTTAACAATATTAGCTATAAACAAACAATGAAAAGTATACGCACTCCACTTAATTCTTCATCCAGGTTTTCATAAAGCGAGTGATTAATATAAAAGATTAATCCCCTCTCATATTTCTGTGATTCATCTTCGGCCCAGTCCACACGGGCCAGGACTTCAGCCAGGGACAAACTGGACATCTTGTAGTATGGCAGGGCCAGGTGGGCATGCTGGGTAGCAAGCCTTACAGGAAAAAAAATACAAAAGCCTCCAATTAGCAAGTTTTGAGGCTGTTCCTAACACATCCAGTAAAAAACAAATCATGCCTTACAAAATCAGAACATACCAAAACCATCTCCTGCCATTAGTAACTGGAACAAACTACTAAGTACTATTTTACTGTCATTCTAATTAATGCAGTTTCCCCTAAATAAAAATGGAAAAGCAATCAATTAACTAAGTGAATTTTAATATTCATGAGGTACCTCTAAAATAATGGAGTTTATTGGTAAGAAAAGTGTGTTTCATTAAGTTGTAACCAATCCCATAGTCCATATAAACCTCTGAAAAAACTAAATAGAAAAATGTGCAAATTGTTCACATGTGAAATAAAAACTGCTGCTTGTCCTTGGGTGCCTGGTGCCATCAAAGCACCAGTGACACTCTGTAGCTGATTCCTCTAAGCTCATGGTGAACAGAGCAGGCTTGTCTCTCAGGGAGCTTCACTGCACGCCATCCCATAGCCACAAAGAGCAGGAATTCCTAAGTAGGTACAAAGTCATGAGTTGGAGACTCTACTGCTTGTCTGACAAACTGCTCCTCTTCTAAGACAGGGCACAGCCAGTGGTCTTGGCATAGGCCTAGCACAGCACCTGGTACTCTGCCTGGATTCAACAGGTGCTTGAGAAACGAGAGGACTGTGAACCAGCCCCCCTCACATCCCCTCGTGTCCCCTCACTGACCCAGTAACTACTAGGGAAGAAAGAGGGAGGGAGTGCATGCAGCCCGGGGGGAAGGCTGGGGTCTGAGGGCCTGGGGATACCACAGACCTGCTGTAGCAGTCCCCAAGGTGCCCACAGCTCTCCTTAAACGCTTCCACGAGCTCTGCTCTCTCGCCGGGCTCCAGCTGCTGCGTGTCCATGAGGGCGGCTCTGATAAGCAGGTGAGCCTCGCTGAGGAGGTGGATGCAGCTCTGCGTCCTCACAGTCTTGTAGGTGTTACTGTAGTCCACCTGGAGTGGGGATGACCAACAGATCATGTGGCTGCCCAGTTCTGTCCTTAATCCAAGTTGGGCTTACAAGATAATGCCTAAGCATGTTAAATACTAAAAGTAAAAAAGAAAAAAGCATTTATTAGAGCCTTAGCTGGGTAGTGTTTTACTCCAAAACCTATGGACCAGTTAAATCTATACATGATGATAATAGTACCTTGTTAAACAGCTTTAAGTGTCAGGGAAGAAGGCCCAATTTATACTATAATGTTAATAATAGTAATGATTTGATCCCAATTTGGTGAGGCTAATGAATATGCTATACTGATGGTATTAACTTCTGTAAGGAAGTTCTGGGATGTGAGGGTTTCTGGAGCTGAGACTGGGTACCACCTATTTTCAACTGGTGGTTTAGGTTGTTCTACTACATCCATTTCTGAAGCCCCAAGGGCTAGCCTGAAGCCATCAGTGTATTCACACGTCAGTGGGCAGCTCAGCCAGATGGTACCTCAGACCGCAGTTAAGCATGAAGAGAGCGATGGGACGAGCTTAAGGGACTGTCAGAGTTAAGATGCCAGGACCAGACAGGCAACATTTAAAGCAGATTCTGCTGGGGTTCAAAGTCAAGGACTATTGAAGTTGGCCCGCTCTTGGACGCTGGTAGAAGAGTGTGTATGAATAAGGGCAGACATCTCAGTTTCAGTGACTTCTCAAATGTCGGAAGCAGTGAACATGCAGAGGTGATGTAAGAATTCATGCTCCACAGTGAGATGGCTCTGGGGTGGGCGTGGCCTCCTAAGCTGGTGATAATATAGTCAGTTTCTCCTCATCAATTCCACTGTCCATTTCTACAAGGGGAGAAGGTGGAGGAAGTACCATTTCCTTGTAGAGCTGCACTGGTGGGACTGTATCCACGATATAGACATTCCACCCAGGCCCGGCTCCAGGAGGCCTCATCTGAACACTGGCATTTTTCCTAGAACTAAAAGCAAAACAAAAGACTGAGAATTTTAAGGCAAGAAACATTATTCATACATTGCAGTTCTGAGTGGTAAACATTGGGTACTAGAAGATAATACAACTCCGAAAGCACAGGACGTATCTCCAGTGAGTGGCTGCAGAGTTGATTACTTCACAGTACTCTATAGGCCTACAGCATTTACTGTTCTATCACATATTGGTAGTTCAATGCTTCTGATTCACTTTATAAGCATTCTCAGAGGGGCTGTCAGCTCCAAACAGGTACGTTTCTCAGCTCTGAAAGTGCCTGAGTGCAGACCTTCTCCAGCAAAGGTGATCTTAGCTCAGCAGGCTCTGCACCACACATGTGAACAGAAAGAGCTTGCTCAGATACACCAGGAAAAATCTGCAGGACCACATGAGCCTTTAATCTGCGTAAGGCAGTGTCTTATCTCTTCCCCCTCCCCCCTATTCTCCTAACAGTATAAGAACTTTCAAATTTTTTGATCAAATGAATTCTGTGTACACATTTTTTGACTAGTGACTGTCTAGAAACAATGCACATAAACAACTCAAAAGCAAACACTTAGGCTCTAATTCCAGCACCCAGGAGGCTTTTTCTGTGTATGTGGTACTGAGAAATCAAACCCAGGGCTTCATGCATGCTAGGCAAGCACTCTACCACTAAACCACATTCCCGGCCCGTGAAACTATTTTGCAATTTGTTTTTTTCTAAAAGACCCATGGTGGATGGTTAAACATTATTATAGAGATCTTTAGACCCTTCTGTACCTTCTCTGGAAAATGAATGAAAAAATCATTGAAAAAAATCATCAAAAAAGAATGGAAAAAATCATCTGATCATTCCACATTTTGATTTAAAAATGGTAAGGTAAGATAAATACAAAATATGCCAGCTATACTTCATTCCGGAAGCAGGCAGGCGTGTGTAGGGCATGGGGTACTTACGGAGTCCTTTTGGGTGACTCTCTTCTCTCCTCAGTGGCCTCAGGATCTGCCTTGGTCAGAAGTATGATGTGGTTTTTAAAGTGACAGATGGCTTTCAAACCAATGAAGAGCTGTATTCTTAAAGCACAGACATCCATACTCACAGGCGGGCAAGCCTGAGGAGGGGAAATCACAAGAGCTTTCAGCTGACCAAATCACCCCCCCCCCACACCAAATCCACATTGCTATTCTTAAGAGAGTGGAGTTATCAAAACTTACATAGTTAACCATATGTCAGTCAGTCAGTCAGTCAATCAACCAACCACCTCAGTACTTGTACAGTGAGAAAACATAAGTGTGGGAACTGGGCAGAGTGAGCTCTGTGGACCCCTCAGGAAAAGCAGTCCTGGAGGGTTCCCCTGTGCCCAGCAAAATCCCCTCTCACGAAGGCTGGCTGGGGGCAGTCGGAGGTTCTCAGCAAAGCGAGCCACAATGACAGGACATTCTAAGGCACGCAAAGTGCTAACCACTTCCTTGTGGATGGGCGTGTGTTCCGATAGCCCTGGGTGTGACTGAAACCTGGGCTGCTAACGGGCAGGTGTGCCAGGGCACGAGGAACCAGGCTGCTATCCTGTGCATATGACCCTCAGCTCCAGGAGGGAGGGTACGGATCAGGGCAGAAGGGGGAGGGCTGCAACCGAGCTCACAAAATGATACGGGCATTAACTGTCCTCTCCCTGAGGCCCTCTCCATCAGCCCTCTCATCCAAGTGGCTGCCAAAACCATCTTAAAACCTTCCTATCTTAAAATAGCTAAGGAGGCCTTGATCTGGTGGAGACGCAGGGCCTCAAGGGAAAGGGAAGATGTTGCAGCAGGTGCTCTGGCTCATGCTCAGGCTGTGAAATGTTTTTGGACACCATGGCTCTCAGGTCTGGTTCAGCAGGTGAACTGCTGACTGTACACACAGCCAGCCATCTACCCTTCCAGCGAGAGGGCGGGGATGCAGGGAGAGGAGCCAAGTGGGAGGAGGGCCCTTCCTTCTCTCTCTGTGCAGGCCTCAGCATGGCATCTCCCCACCAGCTGCCACTGCTCCTCTTTCCCCCTTCTCCTTCCTTCTCAATGGTTTTAAGGGACTCTAGGAGGATATGGTATGATGACTTTTTCAGTCCAGTGGGTGCCCTGACTCTTATTTTAAAATTAAGGGCAAGACCAGAAGGATAAAGAATGCTGCATTTTCATTTTCACCAGGGAGATAAACCTGATTTGTAAAGTCAGCTCTCACTGGAAAGACTGAGTGCCTATCTTATAATGAGAAAGGCACAGGAAACATGTGACTCTGGTCGCACCCTGGGGCAGCCACACAAAGCCAGGACAGCTATAGCAACGCAGGGCTCTGAGGATGGAGACCACACTCTCAATACCACAAACCACAACCGTACTGTGCTAAGACTGCTCAGGCTGGTTTAACCATCATCACCAACACTTATTTTTCTAGAAAAGGCTTTCTAGGTGTACATAAACTAACTTTTGACAAACAGGCCATCATAATTGGGGGTTTCTCACTGCACGTACATTCATAACAAATATCCACTCAAATAGCTTGTACTTTAGAGGTGAAATAGCACAGATGAGTAACTATGAGTCTATTTTGGAGAACAGAAATACAAGGTCAGATGATAAAACTGCCTTCATTGATTTTGTGGTTGGTGCTTTCCTGAGAATAAGCATGGTGTGTCTCACTAAAAGTGCAGTTATTGATCTAGCATATCCATTAACTAGACTAAGTGTGGAAGACTGTTGTTGGAAGCTTGAAAAACAACAAAAGAATGATAGACATATTTGAGGATAGTATAAGTTATTTTAATACCTCTTGTGTGATATGGAGTATACTATATTTTGTTTATGCATATGCTGCTTTGTTAATACATACAACTGCCACAAATATCTGTGAGGAAATTTTGTACTATAATATAAACTGCCCTCCTTACACTGTACAAATTCCTCACCGAGCTTTAAAAAACTGAATTAAATTCTGAGTGAGATGTTTGCAAAGCAATCTTATGAATTGTGAACTCTACCACAAATCACAAATGCTTAGTATTTATGTCTGTATGAAAGACAACCAGCGGCCTCCCTTCCCGGCCTGGTCCCAGGCCAGCCTGCGTGTCACACTCCTGAGCCTGGGCCTCACTGTCACCAAAGCCAGTCCTCACCTTCAGGGTGGTGTCCATGTAGGGGTCATCCTCTCGGGCCACCGCTGCGCTGCACCGCACCGTGAAGCACTGCAGGTTGTTGCTGAGGAAGAGGAGAGAGGCACTGAGGGTGGAGGCTTAGGGCTAACTGCAGAGGGGGAGAGGAGGCTCTCCCAGCACACCACGACACATGGGGCAGAGGACATCCAGTTAAGGATGGAGGGGTTGAGACTGCTTCCCAGGAAGGAGGGGCCTGCAGACCCCCAGAGAGCTTTACATACCCATACCTGGCCCTCACTGCATTGCTAATGCACATGAACCTCACAGGGCATCCATCCTTATCATCCCTAGATGCCCAGAAACTCTCCCACCTATCCTCACACCTCTCTCCTGCCTCTGCCCTGCTTAGATGCAGTCCTGTAATCTGCCATCCAGAACTGGTCCAGGCGCATATTCACCAGCATCCATGGCCCTCCTCTGAGGTAACTGGCAAGCCGTGTTCCCAGCACTTTTCCACATTTCCACATCACTAGTTCTTCCTGGCACTTAGTCAGGAGTAGCTCTCTTCCTAACTGGGGATTCCAATACTCCCCCTGGGTTTAAAAAAAAGAAGTTGCTTTCTTGTGCAATCAATCAGGAATATGGAGTATTTCTGAAACACCAGACACTATCTTCGGTTACAGTCTGAGCCTGCACCTACCACATCTACTTCTCCTAACCTCCACCCACTGAAACTCTATGTAGCCTTCACACCCAGCTTCAAACACAGCCACCTGTCTGAAACTTGGCAGTTTCCTTCCCTAGGACACACTGCGTGTTGTGAGGTCTTCAGATCCTTTGCAGAATCTAATTTGTTTTCTGTGTCTCACACTGTTGCTTTAAAAAAGTAGCTGATACTGCGTATTCACAGTTACTTGGTCACAGGGCCCAAGGGCTTGAATATTATCTAGACTCAAAACAGTGGAAAGAGAAGCAAAAGTGCAGAGGTAAGAGGAAATGAGATCCAATTCCTGCTCAGAAAGCAGTTTTCTGCCAGCACACTAGGGCAAGACCATAAGAAGACATCCACTCCCACACAGCCGTAAGACCCGTCCAGCTACCCTGCCTGCCCCATTGCGGCTCATCAGGGCTACAGTCACATCCTTTTTCTGGTCTTATCGCAGTTCTAACCCACTATGAAATAACTCGATTCTGAAAGAACAGGATGGCAGTGAGAAGAGGAAGCCTAAAGAGTTCAGAGAGAGATGTCCGCACTGGGCCTGCAGCAATCTCCCACATGCAGAACCTCACATCTCCTTACAAAGGGTCCCCATCAGCCTAAGAAAGCATAGCAAAGCCACCACCGAGCCCACAGCACTGGACAGAGAAGCATAGCAAAGCCACCACTGAGCCCACAGCACTGGACAGAGGCCGGAGCCACCCGAAGACAGACATGAGCAGACAGGCAGCTCCTTAGTTTATGGTACTCTACGTTACGTTAGAGGGTGCTCCCATTACAGATGTAGGTAGCGGCTACAGAACCCACGGGGGAGTGACTAGGAGAGGCCAATGAGCTGAAACGATACCTTGTGATGACGTGCAGAAACTGTGGCGTGAGGACGGCCTGCCTGGCCGTCTCGGGATACTGGTAGACGGACATCAACTCCACAGACTTCACAACCATGTAGAGATAGCCGACATGAGGCAATGAGAAAAAACAGAAGAGACTCAGCAGCTCTTTTTCCTGAGACAGTTTCTCTCCGTCAGACGAAGGAGAACCTGCATTCAGAAGTGAGAGTGTGTGGTTTGAGTCTGTGACTAACATGTAAAGTCTTCCTCTGCCCGTCTACAATTAGCTCTCTAAGTCCTTCCCAGTGCTCTGGTGCCTTGCTACAACTATACTTCCTCACTGCTGGTTCCCAGTGCTCAGCATGACACACTCCGGACTAGACCCCCTTTCCTAAAAGAAACCAAGTTAGGGAAATGCTACATAGGACAAGTACTTATAGCTTCCCCTAGACATTGTCTAAGATATGAAGTGAGCTGGGACCAGTGATTTTCAGTCTTACTGCGTAGTAGATGCCCAGGACCCAAAACTACCAACTAAGTCAAACTCCCCAGCGTTGTTATTAAAAAAGTATTCAGGTAAACTCAGGGTGCCAGGGTTTCGGACCACTGCTTAAATCCAGTCCACGTTTTCCCACCTGGCTCAGCAGGTGGGTCAAAGTGGCTTCCTTCAATATCTAGCTAGAACCCTGGTATATCTCTAGTCCACTCCTACAGGGCTTCAATTTCATGTTCTAGGCCTGGGGATCATTACAAAGGGAAATGGCTTCACCTCTTAGTCACTGAGCCGCGCCTTGCAAGTGGTCACAGGTGCTAAGGAACTTGGCAAGGGAGACTTGGTTCCCACATGGGGGTCTTCCCGACAGCCATAGGTCTGCCTGCTCAGCACACGTACCTGTTTGGTAAACAGGCAGCAGCTGGAGTGAATGCAACCTGACATCATCAGATGAGACACAGAATGAAATATCAGGAGTGAAGCGTCTGTGGGTGTAAAAAGACAGAGGGAAGAATCTCATTTCCACATACTTTGAGCAGGTACAAAAACATAAAATGCCAGTGACCGAAGAGGGCTGGAATACCGATAGAGCAAGTGCTGGATGTACAGATACTCCGCTTTCTCCTCAGCCAGCCCCGTCGGCTCCAGGGTAATAGACATGCCAGACTGTCTGCTTTTCTCACCCAGCAGTTCCATGGGCTTTTGGCAGAAAACAAAATCATCTGATTCAAGCTGTGACGTTTCACTACTGGGTCCTTAAAAATAAAATTCAAGAGCTTAGTAACTTCAAGTACAACTATCTGCTTGAATGAAAACTAGAGAGGGTGCTGTCCAAGGTCTTCTAACTAAAATACAAGAATGATCGCCTTGCCCCAGCTGTACCATTACTTCTACTGCCAGATGTAAACAGACTGTCATGACGCAGAAAAAAATATGTGGAGCCAGATATAAACCCAATCTAGTAAGAATAACTAAGTCTAGCTAAGTACAAGGCTCCCATCTGTAATCCTAGTTAGGTGAGAGGCAGAAATCAGGAGGATTGCAGCTAGAAGCCAACCTGGGTAGAAACGTTTGCAAGACCTAGTCTCAACCCATAGCTGAGGTGGCCCATTCCTGTCATCTTAGCTAGGTGGGAGGCTAAAATTGGGAGGACTGGGCTCCACGACAGTCTAGGAAGGAACGCCGCCTCAACCAAAGGATGTGGGGTGAGCGTATGTGCGTGCCTTCCTAGCGAGGACAGAAAGCCTACAACAGGCGGAGAGCGGGCCAGCCGTGTCCTCATCTCAAAAATTAACCAGCATGAAAAAGGGTTTGAGGCGTACCTCAGCATGTACAGTAGTTGCCTAGCAAGCACAAGGCCCAAGTACAAACCCCAGCAAAAACTGACAAAAAACCCCTAAGTCTATAAATAATGTGGCACGGCACCATAAACTCCAGAGATGTTCCCAAAGGTGAAAGGTTCTTCTCTGCCTAAAACAAGCAAATAAATTCCATCATTTACCTTCTGCCTGGTTCACTGTATTGCTGGTGCTGTGTGGATGATGGTTGACTCTCTCTGCATTTTTAGGTCCTGACTCCAGTTTTAGGATTAGGACTTCTAAGTCTGACATGACAGCCACATATCCAAGACAAAAAGAGATTTCCACAGGGGTAATGCTGTTTATGTGTATCACTAGAGAACGTTCAAAGTCCAGCACTGAGAACTCCTCACTAACAACTTGATACTTGAGAGTAAATAAAACGAACTGATCTGTGCAGCCAACAAGGAGGTCTCCTTTCACAGGGCAACAGGAGATGCACAAGGGCACCTCAGACAGCGGGATTTCCACAATAGACATCTGGTCCCTGAAGGCCTCACTGAGTGGCGCCTCCACACTGTGGCCCACCATCCGGACACACACTCGGGAACTCTCACTTCTTTTTCTCCTCCAGTTTGCATATGCACGCACAAATGTGGCTCCGTTCTTCTCCTCAATCATTACCAAATAGTCTCCTGAAAAGGAAATAAGATTTGACTAGACTTTGTAGTCAAACACAACTGCTTCCTTTGCTGACCTGAGATGAAACACACGAACCACTGGCCCAAAGACTATGGGAAGCCAGCCAAACCCTAGGTGACAGCATCAGTACTGGAAACTTATGAGGCCCGAGGTTCGGAGATGCAATCTCTCACCATCTGGTGGCTCAGGAAAACCTGTTCATCATTCCTACACCAGAGGGAATTCACACACCATTCTCCACGTGAGTTCTAAGTGCATCCTGTGCCCTACAGGTACAGCTCCCAGACAGCTCTACTGACAAAAATGATCACCACCATTCATGTCTTACTGAGAGTTACACAAACTTAGTATAAATCAAGGCATTCACTCTTAAGTAGAAAATTACACTTGATATCCCACCAAATCACAACTTTGAAGCAGAGTGAAGTTACACATTTATTTATAAAACTAAACAAAACATAAGCCCAAGTCTCTGAACTGGATTATATGAGCGTTTTTGTTGCTTTGGTTTTTAGCTAAGAAAACAACATGTATTTGTGGCGAGAAATCAATAAATACAAATGAAAAGCATAATATTACCTCCCAGAAGCCTCATTTTAACAATAAGGCTGCCTAGGGTAATTTTCTCTCTCTAAACATGGATCATGAAACATGTGCCATGATTTAGTTAACAGTCCTCTAGTGAAATATGTGGAAGTACATTTAGGTTTTATTCCCTAACAAAAATTTCTGCACATGTGAGTACCAAGGGGGCTGCATTAATGGCACAGGTTCTCAATGCTGGGCAACAGTAGGTCCACGTTAATACGGATGACGAGGCTGCTGTCATCACTGGTATTCCAGCAGTGCTGTGAATGTGTCTGTGCCCTGCCTCTCCAGCACAAGGCTTCAGTCATCACTCCTGTCTTCACACACACACTCTCGTTTCCCTGATGACATTAACATTTCAAAACCATCCTTCAAAATTTCCACGTATCCAATGTTCCCAAATTTTGTAACAGAAGAAAAGCTGTCAGCTAATGAAAGGAAAAAGGT
The DNA here is from genome assembly GCF_000151885.1 of Dipodomys ordii. Lineage (NCBI taxonomy): Eukaryota > Metazoa > Chordata > Mammalia > Rodentia > Heteromyidae > Dipodomys > Dipodomys ordii. The sequence continues at coordinate 894,424 of NW_012267340.1, forward strand.
CTGGAGGTGTTTTTCTACTTCGGTGTGTGTGTAGGGGGGAGAGAGGGCCGTGGGGGGGGGGGGCGGGTGCACAGCATTTCCAGTAGATGGAAATACGTGAATTCTGTTTTTCAGTGTCTGTGAAACAACAGGCACTAACTTCCTAGGAGTAAAGGAAGGCAGAAGAGAAATGCCAAGAAGGGGAAGATGAGTGTTCTGGATATCAAGATAGCCAGGAGTCTGCCCATGTTTAGTTATGTCTATGGTTAAAAGTTCAACTGGGCCACATGACCCATGGTGTTAAAGCCTTCCTTCCCACATGACTTCTGAACTACTTTGGGGCAGCCAGCGGGGTTCTAAACCCGTTATCACAGTTCCTGTGCTGGTTCCCCTCAGCAGTGCACTCCTGACTCAGGTCAGCAGTGCACTTCTGGGGAAACAGTGGCGGCCCCGCCTCACTACAGAGAAGTTAGTTAACTGCTGCAGCCGAGCTGCGGTGGCCTGGGGCCGGGGGCTGAAGCCCAGCAGTGCCGTCAATGCTACCCCACAGGGAAGACAAGTCTCCTGCTGCCACTTCAGATTTTAAATAAATGTTCACTTGGAAGAAAGGGGCAAGTTAGGCAAATTCTCTCTCACAAGCTCAGCCCACCATCTGCAATGGACGGCTTTACTATTTGATGAAAAAAAATCTTGAAGGTGAAAACTGCTATGCCTAAAAAAGGGCAGCATGAGAAGAGTTACCATTCTAGAAAGTGGAAAAATGGGCAAGAACCAACGACTCACACCTGTAGTCCTAGCTGTTCGAGGCTGGAGTTCAAAGCCAGCCCAGATGGGCCAGACCCCAGGCCTCTCACGCCCGTTACCCAGCACAAAGCCGGCCGTGGGGCTGGGGAACAGGGCCTGAGCCCCAGTCCGCAGCGAGGAAGGGGAGAGGGGAGCGGGCCGTAAGGATCGGGCCCCTGGCCGGGGCGCGGTGGAAGGGCTGGGCGAGCTGGCGGGCGCGGCGGGCTCGAGTCGCTCGGGTCAGGCGTGTCCGGCCGCGCGGCGGTGAAGGTTCTGGCGACGGCTGGCGGCCTCCTCCCGAGGCAGTGCGGAGCCTCCCCCGACGGACGGACGGATACCGGCGCGGGTCCTCACGTCGCCACGTCCGGTAGCGACTAAGGACTCGACTTACCTTACAGCGAAGCGGAACGGGGTCGAAGGCCTGGTGACCCCGCACCGGCCGGAGGGGTCCCGGGGCGCGGGGCAGCCCGGCCCCCGAGGTCTGAGGACGGGGAGCGG
>NW_012267340.1:897018-897545 GCF_000151885.1 Dipodomys ordii
CACCTGCACACACACGCACCTGCACACACAGCACATACACACGCACACACCTGCACACACAGCACATACACACGCACACACACCTGCACACACAGCACATACACACGCACACACACCTGCATACACAACACATACACGCCCACACACCTGCACACACACCTGCACACACAGCACATACACACGCACACCTGCACACACAACACATACACGCACACACACCTGCACACTCGCGCACACGCACGCCCACACCCAACGCATGCACACACGCACACGCGCTCACACACACAGGCGTGCACACACACAACGCATGCACACACGCGCGCCCACGGCCGCCCCGCCAGACCCCCCAGACCAGCTCACCACGGGAGGCCCCGTCCGGCCGCAGGGCCGGCGGGATGGAACCGCGCCTCCCTCCCGCGAGTGACCGACCTTGGCTCAAGGAGCGGAGTGGAGGCGGAGGAAGCTGACCGGGCTGGGTCCTGGGTCGGCCAGCGCTCCGGGGCCGTCCTCGCACAGCTGGCGCACGC
>NW_012267340.1:897875-903032 GCF_000151885.1 Dipodomys ordii
CCGAGCCCGCGCCGCGCCGCGGCCCACCGGGCCGGCAGGAGCCCCGCGACCCTCGGATCGCAGCCTCCGAGCAGAGCAGCGGGTGACGGCGCTGTCTTCACGCGGATCTCTAGTTTGATTGTGGCGTGCGCTCATCTGAACTCGAGGCCCGTGTTTGCAGGTCAGGCCGCCGGAGCCTTTGCTGCCCTTCTTTATTTCCGTGTAGGGTCTCTACGTGGCCTGCCCGGTCCTTGTCTCTCCGCCTCAGGCTCCAAATGCTCCTGTGATTACTGCTGTGATTACAGGTGTGCGCCACGACACACGCCTTAATCAACTAGTGACTATTTCCTGTTCATCTGAATTTTTTATCTAACCTACATCATCAGTGCTTTAATGTTTATCTTAGGGACATTAACATCCCCGCACCTTATCAAACATCCGAAAAATGAAAATATTATTTACTAAAGTGTTACAAAATTAGCATTTTGATTGACTTGTTTAATACATATTTGCTAATTACATTGCAAATTATCATTGATTAATATGTGCTAATGACAGCAACAGGATGTTAACATGCTAAAATTCTAAAAACTCATCTGTTCATGAACTTGAGTCTTTTGGAAGTTCTAGTTCTATTAAGTCAGGATTGAATTCCTTGGAAATGTTTCCTTTGTTCTTTTCCAAGTTTTAAACATTTTCTCAGAGTACTACTCAAGAGGCTGACATCTGAGGACTGTGGTTCAAAGCTGGCTGGGCAAGAGAGTCTGAGACTTCTCAATTAACCATCAAAAAGCACAAGTAGAGCTATGGCTCAAGTGGCTGAACACTAGCCTTGAGCAAAAAGCTATGGGACAGAGCCCAGGCCCCGAGTTCAAGCCCCAATACTGGCATGTGCCAGTGTGTGCACGCGCGCGCGCACACACACACACACAGACTTAGCTGGGTACCTGTGGCTCACACCTGTAATCCTAGCTACTCAGGAGGCTGAGATAGAAGGTCACGGTTCAAAGCCAGCTGGGGCAGGAGAGTCCATGAGACTCTTATCACCAATAAACCACTGGAAACCGGAAGTGGCCCTGTGGCTCAACTGGTAGAGCACTGGCCTTGAGCTGAAAAGCTGAAGGACAGGGCCCAGGCCCAGAGTTCAAGCTCCCACAAAAAACAAACAAACAAACAACAACAACAACAAAAAACCCAGAAACTCCTCAGAGTACCTGAAATGGCGCTATTTGTATTTATATTCAACTTTAACTGTAGCATGTATATGGCTATATGGTTTTGTAAATTGTGATAATTTACTAATAGGTTTCCTGCATTAAAACATTTGTATTTATTAAGTCAAAAGAGCATGTAGAATTGAAGTTTTTGTCCTTTAATTTTCTTGCCACAAAGGAGGCAGAAGAATCTTGACTAGTCCTTTGCAGTATTCACTAAAATAAACTGAAGTCACTGCACTTAGAGTTGAATGGAAAGGTGGGTTTGGAGTGGTGCTGAGGATCTGCGGAAGGACTGGGCAGAAGGCAAAGGAGAGGCCAGACCTCAGGCAGCAAGTGCTGGGCTTGGTGGGTGAGTCAAAGCCTACAGGAAATGCTTATCTCCTGGGAAGGAGCTGTGTGAACCCCAGTACCACAGACTTCTCTGGGTGGGGGTTGAGATTGGAGTGTCTTTTGTTCCCGGGTTTTGAAACAACTTAGTCTGCTTGAAGGACGTGCACCTGGGAACAGACTGACTTCTGGAAACTGTTAGTCTGGGATTGGAAACTATTCTGCTGACTGAACCTCACGCAGGAGCTAGGCCCTAATCAACCATATTCCTTGTGAAGTGCTGAAGAACTCAGACAGTAAGCCTATAATGGTAACAGTAATAATGAGAACATGGACTGTTATTTCTGGACACCATATCCTGGATACCCCATGTTACTAAGAACTTTACTCAGCATTGATTATATATCACTGCTGCCGTGTTAGCTGTCTTTTACCCAGGATTCTGTCTCTGGGTCTGTAGGGCTAATTAAATGTAAGAAAACTCAGTTGTAAATAATGAAACCACAAGGTTTTATCTTACCTTTCCTGCAGGTTTTTACAAAGTAGAGGGTCCAGAAATGTCATTGTAGCATTGTCCACTTCCTCTGTTTGGTCATTGTCCTAGTGGGACAATTTATGCCAATTCTGCAACCTTTCACTTGCTTGCTTTCCTTCCTTTCCTCCTTTTTTTTGCCTGCCTTTCCTTCCTTCCTTCATTCCTTCCTTCCTTTCTTTCTTTCTTTCCACTGTCCCTGAGCTTCTTTTGCTCAAGGCTAATGTTCTACCACTTGAGCTAGAGCACCACTTCTGGCTTTTTCTGTATGTGGTACTGAGGAATCAAACCCAGGGCTTCATGCATGCGAGGCAAGCACTCTACAACTTTGCTGTAAGTACAAAATTAGTTTAAAAGCTGAGAAATGGCTCATAAATTCTTTGGTATAATTTCTCATATTTTATGGTAAAAAGCAACACATTCAATATAGAGAACATCTTAGACAAAAGCAAAAGAGATGAAACTCCCCTAATTCTACTAGAGTACCTCCAATAAATAGTTGGTGTAAGTTCACTGTGATGTGTTACAAATGGAAGTTTTCTCTCAGGCGTGTGAACCTAAATTACACCATTCGCAAAGGTAACACTTTCTATTCCTTCATTGAACTTCATTTGTCCAAAACCTTCAGTATATCTAACTGGAGATAAGTGAATTACTTCCTGGAAGTTCAGTCATTTTGAGACTTAAAGGCATTCGAATGGAAGTTTTGAGTTTAGTTCCCTTTCTTTCCTGGATACTTGCATTTGACTCCCATTCGTCTTCGGTTACTGTGACTGACAGAACTGCCTGCTTCATTGTGGGAGACTGAGGAAGGCCTCCACCCTCCGCTTGCTGCACACACATCCCGGGACTCCCCTGGATTCTAGAGGTCCCCTTTGTAACCCTACACTGAGCCTCCTCGCTGCTTCTCTTATTCCTCTCCTGCTCTGGCGCCTTTCAGTCTCTGAGGCTGGCCTTAAGACCATAGAATCATGGAGCTGTAGGCTGGGAAAACGGCACAACTTTATGGTGATCTCCAGAAACTGCTTTCTGTCATCCTGTTCTTTCTGCCCACTGTGTGATGGCACTCTGGGCCTTTTCCTGAGACACTTTTTTCAGCAAATATCCTCACCTGTTATTATTGAAAATTCTCTCCTACTGACTTTTAACCTCCTTTTGGGTGAAAGAAGTAAAGCAAGTCAACACTCATCATACTTTCTTCCTGATTTTCTTAGTTTTTGACCAAAACTTGAAGTTTTGTATTGAAGCTAGACTTTCAAGTACTCAGATTCTTAAGTTATTGTTTCCTCCAAAGTTTTCAAAATCTGACTTTGCAAAGTATAGGGCACATTTAATCATTGTGAAAATCTGAGTATGCTCACAAAAGATACTAGAGATTATTTTATGATTAACTTTGCTAAGTGATAAAATGGTCTTTTAGTTACACAAGAAAATATCCATTGTTTTTAAAGACTTTAGTGACACATTAGATTGAGAAATGACAGGAGAAATGAGGCTGGAGTGGGGAAAAGGGGACATAGCACAAGGAGTTGAATATATCATTCTTGAAGTTCATGCTCACTGAATCACACAGCCATGTGACACCATCAGTTTGCCTAAAGGCTGCAGGTATGTAATAGTCTAGCTGGGAGGTTCAGTAGTTTTGGATTTCTTCTCCCTCTTTATCACTATCACCCAAATCTTGCAGCGAACTCTACTAGTTTCCTTAGCTTTAATACCTCAACCTGGACACAATATTTCCCCAACTATAAATTAGTTGCTACTATTCTTATCCTCTGGGACCCATTCTCCACATAGCTGGCAGAATGAAAAATTTAAAGCCTAGATCATCATTTTCCAGTTTCCAATGTCCAATGGCTGTCCATTACAGTTAAGACACAAACTTTACCAAATTCCAGTGAAATTTGGTCTCTCTTCTCTTGGTGTTGGCACTGTTTCTCTTTACTCATCCAGCAGCACCTGCCATTCTGCAGCTCCTTTTCCAGTTACAAATGTTCCTTTTTTTCAGAAAACATTATCTAGTATGATAACTGCTGCAACGTTTTAACTAAACAAGTACATATTGCACTTGGTATTTTTAAAGCAAAAATAACAAAAGAATGATTATATGAAAGGGAACTGAAATTCAGCAGGTGGTGGTTCTGAGATGCAAAATGCCTGACCAAAGGGAGAGAAGTTTTAACCTGAGCAGCAAATTTTACTTCATATACCAAGTTCTTTGGCCTTGGGACAGTCATTATTCAAAGATCTTAAGTGTTCAAAGAACCACAATCGCACATTTAGATGGTATGTTTCAGCTGATTGATGGCCTCGTTCGCGTCACACATAACACGTTGTCAGCTTGTGCATTTTCTGGCACATGTTTCAGGAATGTACTTGGAATCTGCAGACTAAAGGTTGACCTGCCCTGCCACTGGTCTCCTGGTGGGAAAGTAAAATACTTGAAATAACCTGAAATACGGCTATGCTATCGTTAACATTCTTTTGTGTGGAGGCACAAAGCGATACGTGACACGCTACACATGGGGGGTGGCAGCGCTCCGGCTTGGCGTGCACCGGGTCACAAGCGGCCCACCTCCCTTCTCTTCCTAGCAGATCTCGGTAGTCTAAGATTGTGAACAAAAGCCCTTCTGGAAACACGGGCTGCTGGCCACCTCTCGTGTTCTGCTGCACACACACGGCTCTCCACATACACCACGGGTGTGTACACATGTGTGTGCTGGTGTTGGGCCTCAAGAAGAGCGCTCTACCCCCCGGGCCACACCTCCACTTGGGGCCTTTTGCTGGGTCGGGGGAGGTGCAGGCTCTCACGCCTTCCTTACTTGGGCTGGCTTCGAACTGCGGTCCTCGGCTCTAGGCAGCTCAAGCCCCTCTCCTGGTGCCGCGTGGCGCCCGCAGGCCCTGCCCAGCGGGCCGGCCCGGGCCTCGGGTGGGATGGGGTGAGGGCGGAGTGGGGAGGGGTCGCCCCGGCCCGGGCCTCGGGTGGGATGGGGTGAGGGCGGAGTGGGGAGGGGTGGCCCCGGCCCGGGCCTCGGGTGGGATGGGGTGAGGGCGGAGTGGGGAGGGGTCGCCCCGGCCCGGGCCTCTGGGTGGGATGGGGTG
>NW_012267340.1:903457-904003 GCF_000151885.1 Dipodomys ordii
CGGCCGCAGGCGCCGCCCGGCGCGCTCACCCGCCTCGTGGTTTTCCCGCGCGCCGCCCCGGGGGGCGGGGAAGAACCCGGATGGAACCGCCCTGGCGGCTCCGGCCCCGCCCACCGCCTTTGAATCGCAGAGCGGGGCGGAGTTGCACTCCGTTCGGCACGCTGATTGGCCGCTCGCCTCAGGATCCTCCTCGCGATTGGGCGTCCCGAGTGCCAATCGCAGAGCGTCGCAGGTCTCTCAGATTGTTGCTAGAAGGAGACGGCGTCGACGTCTGAGGAGACGCGCCGCGTCCCCGTCCTCGGTCCGGCGTCCCCGTCCTGTCGGAGGCTTCTGGGCTGCGAGGCCCGGAGAGAGGTTCATCGAGGCCGCTTGGGAGGAACCGGGGCTGCCGGCGAGCCCGTCGCCACCCGCCCCGCGCCATGTCGTGGATGTTTAAGAGGTGAAGGGGCTGGGCCTGGCGGCGTCCCCGCGTGAACCTGACCTTCGCCGCGGTTCCTCCGCGCTCCCCGGGCGGGCTCGGCCCCGCGCCCTCCGCGGCGCGCGTGC
>NW_012267340.1:904303-932865 GCF_000151885.1 Dipodomys ordii
CAGGCCCCGAGGCCCAGCCCCGCCGCTCCGCGGAGCGGGCAGACGCCCGGGGGCTTCCTGCAGCCAGAGCCCGGCGAGGCCCGCTTTCGGCCCCGGGTGCCCCGCCGTTGCGGGGCTGTGGTGTAGGGGCTTGAGATGGTGTCGCCGCACTCCGGGCGCCCCGGTGAGACGTCTTTCCGATCCGGGGAGTTCAGTCACGAATGCTAGGTTAAAAACACCTGCGAGTCTCAGGAGACGAGTTGTCACTGACATTCTGGCACGACGCCTTCCCGCTGCACCGGAGGTGGTGCTTCCCCGGGGAGGGGGTGTGTGGAGGGGATACGCCTGCCCCACTCATTCACTGCCCTGCCATAGCTGCAGGAGCTCATTCTGTGTACTGAGATCTCCACGTTAAGGTTTCCACTGCTGGTCTGCCCTACGATTGATTGGCCCATGTACGGTCTTGGAGAAATAGTTGGTTAATACCAGGAATTTCCTGTGCCTTTTCTTTCTTTCTTTCTTTCTTTCTTTCTTTCTTTCTTTCTTTCTTTTTAAAAACAGGGATCCTGTTTGGAAGTACTTGCAGACTGTCCAGTATGGTGTCCATGGAAATTTTCCACGCCTCTCATATCCAACTTTCTTTCCTCGGTTTGAATTTCAAGATATTATTCCTCCAGATGACTTCCTAACCAGCGATGAAGAGCTAGATTCAGTTTTATTTGGAACATTGAGAGGTCATGTGGTTGGACTACGCTATTACACTGGAGTAGTGAGTATAAAAGTAGCTACCAAATAAAGTGGTAATGCATTTATAGTACTAACCTATAAAACAAGAATATGTGCAGTTATTTTATTTCAAGTAAAGCAAGAGAGAAATTACCTTCTTTGGCTCACTTTACATTTGTGTCATGATTATAGTATACAGACCACATTTGCCTGTCTTATCATTTGATTGTTAACAGTAATTCTGAGATAGAGGATAGCTGTTATAGTTTGCATAACCAAAAAAAAAGAAACTGTAGAAGATACAAAGATTTGCCCCCAATGCACAAATCCTATGTTTTGAATGTCTATTTTTGTTTTATTTCATCATCATCATCATCATCTTTATTATTATTGTGTGTGTCTTGTATACACATGTACACACGAGTGCCAGTATTGGGGCTTGAATTTAGGGCCTGAGCACTGTCCCTGAGCTTCTTTTTCTAAAGGCTAGCACTCTGCCACTTGAGCCCCAGTTCCATTTTTGACTTTTTTTGGTAGTTTAGTAGCAATAAGAGCCTCAAAGACTTTCCTGTCTGGGCCAGCTTTGAACAATAATCTTAAGATCTCAGCCTCCTAAGTAGCTAGGATTACAAGCATGAGTCGTTATGCCCAACTTTTCTGGAAGAATTTGCAGAAGTCCTGATTCTGTTGTTTTTAATGTCTCTTCCTCAGTTTTTAGTTAAGTGGAAACGAAATGATATGAGTTGGAGGCTAGATTTAGTTTCTTCATGTGGTTCCTTTCTGACTTATAAATGCTTCTTCCCCCCTTTTTAGATTCTGGAGGATTCAAGCTTAGCAACCAACCTGCTTTGGGTTCAAATCACAGCTCTGCTACTTATTAGATTTGTGACCTTGGGCAAGTTACTTGACTTTCCTGTGCTTTAGTGTCTTTGTTTAAAAAATGGAAATAATGCTGGTTGTGAGTAGTTCAAAACTCCATCTGTGCAGTATACTTTGAACAGTGCATGGCTTAGTAAGCACTTGATAAAGGTTAACTTAGGTGTTGGAAATTTCAAGTGGTGAGGATCTGATAATTAGATATAACTATCTTTTAAATATTAAGTGACTATAATTAGAAAAGCTTTATAGAGGAAAAAATCATTAGATATATTCTTTAATAGTTTTAGTTTAAGTCCAAGTTTTTGTTACTATATAATATTTAGCACAGAAATCTGAGACTGAGTCAAGCTATTATTTTATTGTGTTTGTATTTATAATGTAACAATGCCTGTTCATATTTTAATTAGGTTAATAATAATGAAATGGTCGCATTACAACGAGAGCCCAATAACCCGTACGATAAGAATGCGATCAAAGTGAATAATGTGAATGGAAATCAGGTTGGCCATTTAAAGAAAGATCTTGCAGCTGCTTTGGCCTCTATCATGGACAACAAATTGGCACAAGTGGAAGGGTAATGTACTTTTGGAGTTTAGTTTTGATCACTGTGATTTGACCATTAAACTTACTAGGGCTGCTTCTTATAGCCATAACGGTCCCATGACATCTTTTATCAATATGCCACTAGGCATATGTTCAGCTCTCTTATCGGCTGCTGGTTTCCAGTCATCAAACATCTGTCCCTTGTTTTCCTATTAAATTATTCCCAGGGAGAAAAATAGACTTGGTTCCCACATTAGGAGATATACTCCATCTTTTCAAGTCTTTTTGGTGCATACATTTGGGATTTGGGGAGTGTTTAGATCAGAGCTTGAACAACTGGTCGCCTGGCATCTGGGTTTATTTTGCCTGTACCATGTTTGAGAACTTTTCACTTTTCATGGTCTAAAGGTAGACATTTTGTATTTTCTACATAGTGTTGTCTAAATTTAAAAGTTGCTCATGAAGACATTTCTTTTGATAAATGGGAGATCTCATTTCCACACAACATCAGTTTGTCGCAACTTAGAAGTAGCTATTCGTGAAGTTAGGCCTTACATTTTTCTAGCTCTTCCACTACTTGTTTCATTTCTATTTTTATGTTGGGGGGCGGGGGCTGGTACCTGTGGGCCTTGCACTCTAGCTTGGCGTTTTTGTTCAAGGTTGGTGTTCTACTACTTAAGCTACACCTCCACCTCCTGCTTTTTGCTGGTTAATTGGAGACAAGAGACTCAGGATTTTCTACCTTGTTGGCTTTGAACCATGATTCTCAACTCTCAGCCTATTGAGTAGTTAAGACTATAGGCATGAGCTATCAGCTTGCTTTTTCATTTCTTAAAACTTTCTGGTTACATTTTTTAAATTTTAGGCATTTGTGTTTACTGGTCTCCATTTAAATCTGTGGGATGTTCGTGCCTCAGTCCCAATGACTAGGATATCTATACCCTACTCCCAGGTGGATTTGAAGAACCAATAAATGATCAGCAGTGTTTGACTTGGTTTTTGTCTTGCTTGTTCACAATTTTCGGACATGAAGATGGGAATTTTTAGTGAATTCTTAGCAAGTTCTTAACAAATCAATTCCTATTCTCCTGGCAGAGCAACTTGTTCCTCTAATGATTCTGTTATCCTGAGCTTCACTTTCTCTAGTAAATAAATGTACATGTATTTATTTGACAGCCTTGTTTTTTTTTTTTGTTTTTTTTTTGGGTCCTGAACTCTGGGCCTGGGTGCTGTCCCTCAGCTCTTCAGCTCAAGGCTAGCGCTCTGCCACTTGAGCCACAGCGCCACTTCCGGCTTTTTTCTTTTTGCTTATGTGGTGCTGAGGAATCAAACCCAGGGCCTCTGGCATGCAAGGCAAGCGCTCTATCACTGAGCCACCTTTCCAGCCCCACAGCCTTGTTTTTAATAGAAGTTCTTTTTGTATTTTAAAACTACCCCAGTTTCTCAGTTTCATTTGGTATTATATGTTGCAGAAAACATGTTTCCTTCTGATGGTTGCTGATTATATTTCTTTCCTTTTTGATCTTTTGAGTCTTCTCAGCTATTCCCTTCGTAATTCATGTCCATGCAGCATATGAATGGGATACTTGGAATATTTAACAGATTGTTAATTAGGATTAAAAAACAAACAAACTTATTTTCCGTCTTTTTTCTCTCCTAACTACAACAGGGTAGTTCCTTTTGGTGCAAACAACGCTTTTACCATGCCCTTGCATATGACTTTTTGGGGAAAAGAAGAAAATAGAAAAGCAGTTTTGGATCAGTTGAAGAAACATGGATTTAAACTGGGTCCAGCACCAAAAAGTAAGTTTAGGGTTTAACTTAATATTATTTTGACATTGTAACATGAAAGGATTACAAAACATTTACACTTTTGAGTTTGGTCAAATTTAACTTGTTCTGAGAGTTCCAGGTTATAATATTTATTTATTTAATTTTGAGTCTTCTGAGAAAATCTCTTGACTTTTTTCTTTTATATTTCTATTGAAATACAGTTAAAAGTCATTTAACAGTGGGTCAGATTCTGAGAAATACATCATTTCATGTTTTTGCCATTGTGTAGACATCACAAAGTACTCATACAGAATTCGGGGGCTGTGCTATCAGTAGGCCTACAGTCTTAGTAAGTCCTGGTCACATATTGGCTGTCATTGATTGAAATGGGAACGCTACAAGCATGACCCGACTCATACATGCACAAGCAACCCAAGGAGATCCCATGTGTCTCCCTTAATTGCCTGCAGTGCTAACATCATGATTTGAATGTTGTTTTAATTTTAAAGGGAAAAAAATCATCTCCCAATAGGAAATGAAAAAGAATTATTTGTTGATAGGATTTTATTCAGATAATGTGGAATTGTTTTAACGAAAAATTTTGAATGATTTATTTAAAGATTTTTGCTGTTATTTTGCAGTTCTGAGGATTCTCCTATATTTCCTGTATAGCATGTTATTCCCCCCTCCCCCTGCCACTTGCCCAATCCAGCTTTTCATTGGTTGAGTTGTATTTTTCAAACTTTTTTGTCTGAGTTAGGTTAGAACCAGTCTTTCTGATCTCCACCTCCTGAGTAGTTAGGATTACAGGCAAGAGCCAACATACCTGGCCATAGCTTTAAAACATTTTTTAGGCCTAGAATTGTAGCTTAGTGATAAAGAACTTGCCTAAACTTGTTTTTTTCTTTTTCTTTCTCATGGTTCTAGGGATTTGAACTTAGGGCCTCACCTGTGTTCAGCAGGTACTCTACTACTGGAAATTCTCTTTGGGAATTTTTAATACATTAATGAGCTTTATGTTTTCTTATTTCTTTCTCTTTCATTTGGTGATTTTGTTGTTTCCGTTTATACATTACAGCTTTAGGATTCAGTTTGGAAAGTGGTTGGAACTCTGGAAGAGCTGGACCAAGCTATAGTATGCCAGTTCATGCTGCAGTACAGATGACAACTGAACAGGTTTGATTATTTATTTTTAATTTTTTGCCAGTCCTTGGGCTTGAACTTATGGCCTATCCTTGGGTTCTTTTTTTGCTCAGTGCTAGCACTTGATCACTTAAGCCACAGCTCTACCTCTGCCTTTTGAGTGGTTAATTGGAGAAGAATCTCATGGGTTTTTCTGCCTATGCTTGCTTTGAACTGAGATCTTCAGCTCTCAGCCTCCTGAGTAGCTAGGATTACAGGCATGAGCCACTGGCCCTGGCTTCTCTTTTATTTTGTATGGCAATCTAAAAGTGAATCTTAAAGGTTGAAAGTGGTGTTTAAAAAATAGGTAAATTACGTATGTGTTAATATTGGTGATCTTCAGATACGTGGAGATAATAATGAAACATTGTATAGTAACTAGAGTATACATGTTTTTATTTGCAAACATTCTCTAGAAAGCATTGATAAAGAGTAAGGTTGTCCCTTGATATTCACAGAGAACGGTTCCAGAATTCCCAAGTCCCTTATCTAAAGTGGTATAGTATTTGTATATAGCCCATGCACATCTTCCCACATACTGGACTCCTACAGTAGCAAGATTCTGGGTTGCTTACATTACTAATGTACTGCCAATGATGTTCAGGGAATGGTGACAAGAGAGTACATTATGTGTTCAGTATAGACAAGACCATTGTAGGCCTAACGAGTTTTGATCTGTAGCTGGTTGATCTTTGAAAGGAGGGCTGACTGTAGTTTGTTCATAGGCAGTTATTACATACATAGAAGCACGCACATGACTGTATATAATGTTTTTTTATTCCGTGCAGATCTTAGTAATAGTTTCTGCTTTAATTTGTAATCTAGGATACTATCGTGGTGGTTAGTTTGAGAAGAAAAATACACAAATTAATGTGGACCTATGAAAAAAATCAAAACTTGCTTGATGTCCCTTTCAACTACTCTTACCCTTTTGGTCTGTAATTGTGGTCTTCATATTTTCCCCATGTGTTGTTTCAAGGGCACTTGAGCCTGTGTCTGGTGGACAAACCAGGGCCACCTCATGTCTTCTAGGCTTCTGCTTTGCATTCATATGTTAATTTCAAAAGTAATTACAATCAGTGTGTATTGTTGTAAAATTGGGCTACACAATTTAAGATGAGGCCAGGCTACTCAGGAGGCTGAGATCTGAGGATCTCAGTTTGAAGCCAGCACAGGCAGAAAAGTGTATTTAACTAGTAAAAATTGGGAAGTGGAGCTATGGCATAAGTGGTACTAGTTTTGAATTAAACGAAAGGACAGTGCCCAGATCCTGAGTTCAAGCCTTAGTTCTGGTACCAAAAGGAAAAAGAAAAAGTTTAAATGACCAAAAAATTAGCATGACAATAAATTGGCCTAATATATCATAGTATGTAGCACGTTTCTTTTTTTTGTCGGTCCTGGGGCTTGAACTCTGGGCCTGGGCGCTGTCCCTCAGCTCTTCAGCTCAAGGCAAAGCGCTCCACTGCTTCAGCCACAGTGGTACTTCCAGTTTTCCAGAGGTTTATTGGAGATAAGAGTCTCATGGACTTTCCTGCCCAGGCTGGCTTTGGATGGTGAGCCTCAGCTCTTAGCCTCCTGAGTACCTAGGAGGACAGGTGTGAGCCACCAGAACCTACCTGCAAGTTTCTTATTGCTAGGACTTGGAAAAAGTAAGATGTACCCTATAGACTATCAAAATAACTTGAATATGATTAATAGAACCACTGAACTTTACTTTCAGGAAAAACCCTTGGAGACCATCCAAATTTAGTTCCTTTTAAAGGTTTTTAGAAATGATACAGGGCTCTGCCTAAACATACAGGTTTGTGTGTGACAAGTGATTTGACCCCTGCCCATGGACTCAAAGTGCCTCTATGTGCTCTGTCATCTTCTCAGGGTCTGTTTACAGGGCTTGGGTTGGAGTCAGGGCCTTTCGCATTGAGATGAGTGCTCTAGCAGGGAGCTATATCACTAGCCCCTGTGAACTTTTTTTCCCCATATACATATATATATATATATATATATATATATATATATATTACACGTTTTTTGTTTTTTTTTGTCGGTCATGGGGCTTGAACTCTGGGCCTGGGCGCTGTCCCTCAGCTCTTCGGCTCAAGGCTAGCACTCTACTACTTGAGCCACAGTGCCACTTCTGGCTTTTTCTGCTTATATGGTGCTGAGGAATCGAACCCAGGGCCTCATGCATGCAAGGCAAACACTCTACCACTGAGCGACCTTCCCAGCCCCTCCCTATATTTTTCTCTATATAATTTCATATTTTTACAAGATCATCTGTTTAACCTTCAGTGAGCAGTGTTGGACTTTAAAGGATTAACTTATGTGCCTTTTGGCATATGAATTGTTAGTTATATTACATGATTTAAATCTGAAGTAAGTGAAATTATCACTTTAGTTGGTTTGCTTACTGATATTTCTTATTGGTGTTTATTGTAGCTTAAAACAGAATTTGACAAATTGTTTGAAGATTTAAAAGAAGATGATAAAACTCATGAGATGGAACCAGCTGAGGTACAGAAACAATATTTTCTATTTAAAACTTGAGGATTTAAAAACTCCAATTTATTTTTTATTTTCCGATAAGTTCAGCTTAGGTTCTCCATGTGAGAGGAGAGAGGGCTGACTGTGCTTCTCTATGGGCATTTTATTTGTAGGCTGTTGAAACACCATTGCTTCCCCATCAGAAACAAGCTCTGTCTTGGATGATTTCAAGAGAAAACAGTAAAGACCTTCCACCATTCTGGGAACAGAGAAATGACTTATACTACAACACCATAACAAATTTTTCTGAGAAGGACCGACCAGAGAACGTCCATGGAGGGATTTTAGCTGATGATATGGGTTTGGTAATTATGATTTTCCAAGCTAATGAGTTCTTATTTTATGGCGATATTTTCGTATGAAGTAATTTTGAAGTTGAAAAATAGGTGCCACTTTTGAATTGAGAGTTTACTTTCAGGGTAGACTTTTGAATTAAGAGTTTACTTTCTAAGGCTTTGCTGCTGAGAAGTTTCAAAATCTGGGATTCTGTTACTGAAGTCTGCCTGTTGTCTCTTGTCAGAGCCAGACTGTAAGGAAATTAATTCCCTTGTCACCAGTCATTTCTCTTGAACATTAGAGGATGGAATCCATGACAAAATTACTTTCAGGGTAGAACAGTTTTTTTGTAATATTTACTTAAACTAACGTTAAATTTTTTGTTTGATTAAAGAACAATTACGTAATGGTAATGGTATAAATGTATTCTAGGTTTTCTTCTTTTGAAAGTCAGGGCAATTTATGAGCTTGCTTTTTTTTTTTTTTAATCACTTTATTGTGTGCTTTCGGTATGCAAAGTACTGTGCCAAATGATTTATTTTAAGAAATTCCATTTGAGCAGCAGTATGTCAAGGTTGATATTATTATATATAATTTATAGGTAAGGAAACTGAGGCCCAAAGAATTTGGCTGCCTTGGTGAGTGGCATAACACTGTAGGCACTTTGGTACTTGTAGCACACTGCTCTTGATCACTCTTTATAAGCTTTTGTTGTTGTTTTTTTTTTGGTTGTGGGACTTGAACGTTGTCCCTCAGCTCTTCAGCTCAAGGCTAGCTCTCTATGACTTATGCCACAGCATCACTTTTGTTTTTTTGGTGGTTTATTGGAGATAAGAGTCTCACCACAGACTTTCCTGCCCTTGCTGTATTTGAACAGCGATTCTTAGATCTCAGCTTCCTGAGTTACTAAGATTACTACAGGTGTGAGCCATTGGTGCCCAGCTGTAAGCTTTCTTTAAACCAGTGAAAACAGTAGGGGTAGCTCAGTGGTAGAGCATCATTGCATGACCCTGAGTGCAGTTCCCAACACTGCAAAAAGCAAAAAAGGTGAAAACAGTGTTGTGTAAAATTGTATCCCGCCACAAATACTATGATACATAAGAGTACTTAGTAGATATTTATGAATCATTAGACCAGTTTTTTTATGCTTTTTGGTCTTAGATTTCATTTTTGTGAGTGATACCTATTAGTATTTATAGTATTAGGCATTGAAAGAAATATTTAAAATATTAAACTTAAACACTTAAACTCCCAAATTGTTAATATAAATAGCACATTTTTTTTGGGGGGGGAGTCCGGTCGTGGGGCCTGAACTCTGGGCTTGGGCGCTGTCCCTCAGCTCTTCAGCTCAAGGCTAGCGCTCTACCACTTGAGCCACAGCGCCGCTTCCGGCTTTTTCCTTTTTGCTTAAGTGGTGCTGAGGAATTGAACCCAGGGCCTCAGGCATGCAAGGCAAGCGCTCTACCACTGAGCCACCTTCCCAGCCCCTAAATAGCACATTTTTAAATGAAAGGCAGACTGTTCAAAAACGATAGCAATTTTGGTGAGAGCACTGTCTTATACATTTTTAAATTTTTTTTTTCCATTTTTCAGTCAGAAAGTGACAGCTGAATTGCTACAACTGCTTTATTCAGTGTGTTGTGACTATGTTGTTTTTGGTTGAGGTACATAAAAAAACTTAAGTAGTTGTAAAGGAGAGTATTTTAATAATTTTTTGATAACTAATAGATTCCTTCCTTAATGCTACACTAATATCCAATAAGTATTGATTTGAAACTTTAAATCATATGAATGAACTTCTTATATTCTTTCATTAAAATCCAGTTGTTTGTCCTGTACTTGAGTGCGTGATTTACCTAGGCATGATTTTATAACCAGGCTTACTTACGTAGACAACGTTTGCTCACTGTTTTGTGCAGATCTGCACTTTCTGTTGTGTTTCAACATACACTATTAGAGACTTGTCTTTTTATCACTGCCGATATGGTCATAATAGAAAATCAGTTACATGTTTGTGAGTTCCCATATTCATAGTGTTAATAAAAATTTTGCAAAGTTCTAATTTTTATTGACATTTCAGATTTTATCATTCACAAATACTCACTTGTTTCCTGAAGTGACAGCTTCACTTTGCTCATTGTCAGGAAAGTATTTTCTAGACACTCACTTTTAAAGTTGCCAGTTTTTCAAGTTAAAAAAAAATGGTTGTATGAAAAAAATGACTAGCTGAGTTTACGACTCAGTCTCCGGTGATGTACTCCAAGCAACACTTGTATTTCTATATACAAGTAGTTTACATGTTCTTCCCATTTTGTTACACAGAATAATTAAACAGATGTGTGCATAAGAGGTATAAAAATTTGCTTCAGTGAGGACACTCTTAAGAGGAACGGGCTTTTCCCTTTTCTGTGAGTATGTCTAGGTGTTGGGAGCACAAGGGCTAGTGTGTGGCTTGGTGCCGGCTGCCTCTGCTTCATGCTGAGACACTCTCCACCAGAGCCTTCAGCAGCAGTAGAGCACATGATTTCCAAATAAGGTCTGTTTTACCAGCGCTGTAAAAAGTTTTGACCTGATTCTTCTGAAAGGGTCCTGGAGCCACACAGGAGTCAGTGGGGGACCACAATTCCAAAAGTGCTTTTTACCGGGCTTTAAAATTGCCAGAGATTTTTGCTAAATTCCACTGTAGATCATTTTAAAAAAATTAGTTGGTTTCCATTTAAGAAAAATGCACAGGACTTACCCTTTATGTTTCTGATAAGTTTTGGTGTTTAATTTTTGGTACTATTTTCAAATCAAATTAAATGAAATTATTGCCTTCATGTACACATGGGAATTACTGTTCACTTAAAATGAGTTCTGAACTTCATAGGAATGGTTTTGAATAGTTTGCATAATAAAATTGATAGTTCAAAGATAAATGTAGAATCTTAGATCTTTAGTCATTCAAGTAAATGACGTTTTTCAGAGATGCATGTATTTCACAGTAAACCATTTAGTAATTCCTAATTATGATTTGAGGAAAAACTTTTTTTTGCGTCCAGTCGTGGGCCCTGAACTCTGGGCCTGGGCGCTGTCCCTCAGCTCTTCAGCTCAAGGCTAGCGCTCTACCACTTGAGCCACAGCGCCACTTCTGGCTTTTTTCTTTTTGCTTATGTGGTGCTGAGGAATTGAACCCAGGGCCTCAGGCATGCAAGGCAAGTGCTCTACCACTGAGCCACCTTCCCAGCCCGAAAAACATTTCTTAATGGAGTGAAATAGTCATTTTTTTTAGTGTGTCTATTATTAGGTATAATAAACAAATACTTTCATGGCTTTTAGATGCTACTCAGTATTTGGTTACTTTGTTTTCAAATTGGATATGGACTGCTTTTGGTCAACTGTGTTTCAGAATTTAACCATATGTTTTTTAAAAATATTTTAAAGGGTAAAACTCTAACAGCCATTGCAGTAATTCTTACCAACTTCCATGATGGCAGCCCTCTTCCTGTTGAAAGAGTTAAAAAGAATCAACAGAAGAAGGTAAAGTACTAGTAAATGCACTTTGTGTGAAATTTCTCTTACTGTGAAGTCTTTAAAGTTCATTAAAAATAATTGCCAAGAAATTGATAATGTCTGATATTTTCAGAAATATGTTTAATGCTCTTTACAGGATGTTTATAAAAGTATCAGTCTTTGTTTTTGTGTGTACTGCTTAGTGGGGCTTGAACTTGGGGTCTGGATGCTGTCTGTCAGCTATTTTTTTCTCAAGGCTGTCTTTCTACAACTTGAGCCACAACTCCACTTTGAGCTTTTTGGTGATAAACTGGAAATGAGTCTCACAGACTTTCTATTTGGGCTGGCTTTGAGCTATGATCCTCAGATGTCAGCCTCTGAAGTAGTTAGGATTACAGGTGCTGAGCCACTAGTGCCCAGTTAATTTGTACATTCTTGTCATCTCTCTTTAACCACCACTGTTTTTGAATTGGGAAGTGATTTAAAAGTCTTTATTACCCAAACTAAGGCACTATAAATGTAGGATCTGTTTATGTTTATTTAAAGCTGATGAAGGAAATACTGCCTTTCACCCAGGAGCATAAAGACTGTACTGTGAGCAGTGTGCCTGTGAAACTTGGAAGGGACTGTACCAGAGGAGAGGCAGATGGGCTGAGCAAAGGTGAGCTTTTATTTCTGAACATGACCTGATACCTAACTTCTGATTTCCTGACTTTAATAACAGGTTTTACTTCTGATTAGACAAGAATTTAGGTCTCCTTTTCTAAAGAACCTCCTGAGCACTGGTAGTCAGGAAAGCTTTCATAAAGCAGGCGATTGAATTGGGTGATAGCTTACCAGTCAGAAAGCTGGAGAAGAACATTAGTGATCTGAGAAAGAAATTCCATCAAAGGACAATTTAAGGTAAAAATGTTCTGGGATCTGTGTGTTTTATGGTATTTATAAAAATGCAGTGTGCATGGATAATAGCAGGTGAAGCTGGAGATAGGTTGGAGTTAAACTCAAGTCAGAGGAGAAATGAGATATCTGGACTTAACAGTTTTTGATCTTCATAAAATTAACTTCTGACGCTAAAGAAGAGCAAGACTGAAAATACTTCAGCAGGTAAAAAAATTAGAAATAACTATTATTTGGGGGTAGGAATCAGAAGTAGGGCATTTTTAAGAGAGATTAGAATGTGTGATTTTACTCTTATTTTTGTTTTGATAGTGGTAGGAAAGAAATCCCATGGGTTGGGAGATGATTTCTTGGAGTGAAGAAAATAGTGGGCCTGTATAAAAACTGGAGAATAGCTGGATGAGGGAGCTGTAGAAAGCAGACATGCTACAGAAGGAATACATAGATGATGGGGCAGAAACCATAGAAAACTTGGGGGCTTATAGGTGATATGTCTGATTTTTCTTGTAATGTGAAATCTTGGCAGAATATCCAGTGTGTAGATTATTCTGGAGAATGATTAAAGAGCTGAATGGAGGGAGGGCTTAAAAGCGTGAAGTAAGCCAGGCACCAGTGGCTCACACCTGTAATCCTAGATACTCAGGAGGCTAAAATCGAGGATCATGGTTCTAAGCCAGCCCTGGCAGGACAGGCTGTAAAACTCTTAATGCTAGTTAACCACCAGAAAGTTGGAAGTGGAACTGTGGCTCAACTGATAGAGTGCTAGTCTTGAGTGGAAAAGATCAGGGACAACATCCAGGCCCTGAGTTTAAGCCCAGGACGGGCACAAGACAACAAAAATAGGAGGGGTGAAATAGTCACAAAAACTGGAGGTCAGAAATGGAAAACCAAGGTTTTAAAAGGAGTACTTTTAGTTTATGGTAATTTGACAATTTTTAAAAAATTTTGTAATAGAAGGACCCAGATGTAGTGAAGCACCAAGTATTTCAAATATCAAGAAGAAAAAGCCTCCTATGTCAGAACCCTCCAGCTCCCGCCCCAAAAGGTAAACTGTTGTGATTTGATTGTTTGAAATGTTTAAACTATTTTTTCATGTGTAAGAGAGATGATCACCATTTCTCAATTGCATAGTTATTTCATACTCATTACTTATTTCAAACGTTTTAGTTCAAAGTAATAGTTATTTATAAATGAAGTGAATTGTTAGTTTTTAATAATTACTCATCTTTCTACCACCACATCTTCTCCATTTCACCTAGTAACTAAGATCTAGCTACTGTATTTTGTTTTTCATTTTTGTTTGTTTCTGTTGAGTTTCCAAAGAGTCTTTCTTTTTTTTTTTAAATCAGTCATGAGGCTTGAACTCTCAGCCTGGGCGCTGTCCCTGAGCTCTTCAGCTCAAGGCTACACTCAAGGCCACAATGCCACTGCTGGTTTTCTGGTGGTTTATTGGAGATAAGAGTCTCACGGACTTTCCTGCCCTTGCTGGCTTTGAACCGGGATCCTCAAATCTCTGCCTCCTGAGTAGTGAGGATTATAGGCATGAGCCACTGGCACCCGGCTTAGAAGAATCTTCTTTGTAGGACCTAGGGGATGAAAACTGGAGAATATTTATAACATGGCTTGGGTAGGGACATCTGTTGCTCCTGTTGCTCTTTTCAGTTCTCTGTCACTTTACTAGTAAGGGGAACATGACATAACATTATGGACAATATTATACTAATACACTAGGCAAAATGGGATAAACACTTCATTCCCCTCTGTTCTTACTTTTGATCTATTAACTTTACAAACTCTATTAACTTTACAAACTCTAAATACTAGCCTTTTGTTATATAGTCTACATTCAGTATCTACAGATAGATCTCACGCAGATCTGGTAGTAGTTATTCTACCAATAGTGATCTCAAAATGTAGTCTGGTTGATTGTTCTGTCATTTATACCCATTTGAACTGAGGAAAAAATTAGTAGCCATCAGTATTCCTCTTAGCTAAATCTCAAATCTAAACAAACCCAGTAACAGAACAGGATTAGGTAAACTGTATTAGATGCAAGGACATGTACAGACAGTAATAGAATACAGAGCAATAGCAGCAAACATAATTGTAGCAACATTAGTTGATATACTTACTGGGCTACAGACACTTGTTATAGGGATTAAAAAAAAATGTAACATTCTGTCCTATAAAGTGGATTCTATCTTTACTCTCTGTTTTCCAAGTGAGTAATACTAAGGCACTGGGATAATACTAGGTTACTTGGCTAAAGTTCCCTAACAAATTAGTGTCAGAATGAAGAATTCAAATTTAGGTTAGTCAGACTTCAGAGTACATGGACATATTTGTGTTTCTGCATGAAATTTCATTATGAAAGAATCATTTTGCTGTTGGCTGCTTATTATAAGTATTTTCTTTGATAACCAATTTTTATTCTAGTTTTATATAAATGTAATTGAACGGTTGCATATTGAACTCAGCATTGAAATGAGTACACTTGTACTGCACTTTGTATATGTACCTGTCTGGTTATAAAAGCAGATATGACTTTCATCTGTCAAATAAAATCTTCCTCCTAGCAGTATTTCTCAGAAAGTAAATGGACAAGACAAAAAGCCTTTATATTGTATTTATTAAAGATGTTGCTGCTTCCTGTTTTATTTGGGATTGGTAAAAAAGTTCTTTGTATGTTTTAGAAGAAAAACTGTGGTTCAGTACATTGAAAGCAGTGATTCAGAGGAGGTTGAGACCAGTGAATTACCACAGAAAATGAAAGGTAATATGTAACAGGTTTGATTTGATAATATGTCCTATTTGCTTACTATTTCAGTCTGCCCATATTTATGTTTATTTTGGTTCTGATTTCAGGCAAACTGAAAAATGTACAGTCAGAGACTAGAAGTAGGGTAAAAGGTATGTGTATAATATGTTTTCTCCATATTCATAATGTATACTTACAAGATTATTGAAGTAAGACCATTGGTTTGCATCTTTCTGGCTTGGAAATTTTTTGTAATAGGTCTTAAGTTTAGATGCTGTTTACATTTGAACTCTTCATGGAACTTACCATATGTATTAAATTATTAATGAGGCCACATTCAGTGCATAGTTAAATTAAAAATCTCAAGATACTACTTAAGCCAGCTTAAAATAACTTATAACTTAGGTTCAGTAGCACTTCATTATGTATTTATTTATTGACTTACTGTACTGGTGTTTGAGCTCAAGGCCTCACCTGGCTAGGCTAGCAGACAACAATTCTGTTTACATCTCCCACAAAGTTGGGATGACAGATGCTTGCCATCTTACCCAGCTGTTGGTTCAGAAAGGGCCTTGCAAACTTTTTAAAGAATAGAGTTGGCCTCTAAAGTGATTCTCTTAGACGCTGCCTCCTGAGTAGCTACAGTTATAGGCACTATATTCTTATATATAGATAGTAATTAACAATGTTAGTTGTAGACGACTTTTTGGTAACATTCACATTCTTTATATATGTAAAAATAATCACTGAGTTTCTTTTTCCTGTAAAATGTGGTTCATTTTTTCTTTTAATTCAGATTGTATTGTATTCCAAGTTAATTAAATTGCACATTGAAAATAACTGATCACCACTGGTGTACTGGTTGGAAAATTTGGCAGCCCACTGTTAGGAGTCAAACATCTGTTCCCTTGAAAAAGTCTTCCAAAGCTGAGTTACTTAGCATGTGTCCTGTCTTACTCTTTCTTAGAGAAAGATTGTCTTGACAGTGGACACCTATCTGAGCTAGAGAGATAGGCTTAGTTTCTGAGGTGGCAATTTTAGTTACCAAATATTTTTATTTAATATAGTATTTTAAGTTCTTGAGTGTAGTGGTATAGCATTGTATTTCTTGTCCTTAGAGTTAATTGAAAAGTATCTTTAAGGTGTCATCATTTGTTCTCTTCAGCAGGATCATCTAAGGTTAAAGAAGATGTAGCATTCACTTGTGCACTTACATCATCTACCCCGACAACAAAAAAGAAAATGTTAAAAAAGGGTCAGTAATTGGCTAGTGTTCTAGCTTTTGTTTTCTTTGAGAAAGTTTTAAATTGTAAAAACTACAAAATCATAAGAAGCTTAAAAAATAATGAAAAGGGAAAAGTTCATCTTGTTGCAACTTCTTTCTGTGCCTTATTCTACTGTATTTGTGTTACAAAAGGCTGGAACTGGAGGTGTGGCTCAAGTGGTAGAGCCCGACTGTGAGTGGAAAAGTTGAGTTCCAGTACCGAGGGGGGAAAAATACTTTTTTATGGTAAAATTTCCATACATCAAAAGGCACTATAAGTGCAACATTCTCCCTAACTCTTCCTCCCAGATGTCTATATGCATGTCATACTTCATTGGTTCTTCTTAGTACTTAGTGTTAGCTGACATTATCATATGCGAGTCTCCATGCTCCATTGGAATGTAGTCTAGGTAAACTATTTCAGCCGTATCCTGTTAGTCTAGAGTCCAGTCTTGGTAGAATGGGTGACGTGACTACAGAAGTCATACATAGTAGGAAGTGAAGATCATTGGCGGCATCTTGAAGTTTACAGCATTAAGTATAGTACAGATTGAGAAAACTGCATAGTAAAATACTAAGATTTCCTCCTTGTGCTGTCTGCCAGTCAGTCCACTGGCTCTTCCAGTAGATAATCACTGTCTAGATTTTTAGTTTTTAAATGCTTTCTGATTGTTATTTTCATGGAAGTACATTACCATCTCCTTATTGATTTTTGACTTATGTTTTCAGTGGAGGGACAATCAAGGTAAAGTCTGTACCAATGCTTTATTCTTTTAGGAGGATCTGCAGTGGTGGGTTCAAAAAAGTCTGAGATTGAAGAGCGACCTCGAACAACTCTGATCATCTGCCCACTTTCTGTATTAAGCAACTGGATTGTAAGTTCTCAGAGCCAGCCATTTTAAAACGCAATGGAATTAATACTTACCTTGCTTATACTAGGTTAACGTTCCATACTGTGTGCATGTGGGCATGTGTATGCACTCACCCCCAGATGCACTGTTCTTTTCTGTAAACTCATTGATATAGAATCTTTTAGGTGTTCTGTGCAAGGAGCCAACCTTGACTGTTTTCTTCTCAGTTTGAACAGCTCTGTATCTCAAACACAAGAAACAAAGCAAGTAGCTATACATTGGTAGGGCTAGGCAGAACTTAAATGTATTACTATGTACATGTGTCAGTTTACCGGGAACAAAGTAATGACTAGCATAGTTTACGTTATAGGAAATTGATGTCATGCTGTTTTAGTAACTTGATTTGTGAGGCTATTGCCAGAACTGCACTTTTTTTTTTCCTTTTTTACATTACTGATAATTTGAAATCGAGTGCTTTACATTTAAGCAATGCCCACAGCCCTCATTTAGTTTTTAGGATATAGTTTCACAGATTTGCTCAGGGCTGATATCAGACTGTGATCATTCTGTCTATGCCCTCAGAGCTGGGGGCACAGGTGTGTATCACTAAACTCTCCTTTCGGTGAGATGAGATGTCACTAAATTTTTGCCTATGCTGGCTTTGAACCACAATCCTCCACAACTAATATTACAGGCATGAATCTTCAGAGATGGCCTACATATCACTTTCTATTTGCATATGAAACCTGGCACTTACCTGCTTCTTAATAAAAATATTTCTGATTTTCTTTTTAGGATCAATTTGGACAACATATAAAGTCAGAAGTGCACTTGAATTTTTATGTTTATTATGGGCCCGATCGTATTAGAGACCCAGCTTTGCTTTCAAAACAGGATATTGTTTTGACTACATACAACATTTTAACTCATGACTATGGAGTAAGTATACTGAGATTATTTTGTAAGGAATTGAACCAAGGTTTCTCACTTACTAGAAAAGAGCTCTCCACCTATGCCATGCCCTCAGCTTTATCTAGATGAATTTAAAGGTTGGATACAAGAGCCATGTTTCAGGTTTCTGAAGTATTCTAAAATTCATGCTTTGTGTTCTTTTTCTTTCTCAATATTTGAGATTATAAAGAATATATTTTAGACACTTGACAAAAGAGTTGTTTCTTCTCTGGAAACTAATTTGGGTATGTTTTCCATTTAGAATATTTCAAGAAAAAGTATTAAATTTGACTGTCATTGGTATATGCAATATATAAATATATTTTCTGTTTTAATAATCTGGAAATTCTTTTCTTTCATAATGATTTAATAGCTCAGTTTGAAAATGAACTTTCCTTGTATCTGTAATCAAGAAGTCTCAGGACTGTCAGATTGTTTTTTCTGTATAATTCCAGTTATTTGGCTAAACCTTAAAAAATAACTCCTAATCGCAATTTCAGTTTTTTGGTAAGGACATTACTTTTTATCTAAAAGCAAGTAAGGTTGATACATGCAAGTAGTTGTTGGGACTGGCCACGTGGATAGCATCGCTGTGTTGCAGAATGAGGCAGAGTAGCTCTCTGTGTTGTGGGTTTGAAAACAAGCTCGCTATACCCCAGTGGTACTTCAGGTATTACATGTAGCACCTCAGTGCTGGTGAGTATTCCATCATTCACTGTACGGATAGCTTAAGGCAGAGGCAGACATAAAGTAAGAATTGATACTGAGCAAATACATTAACTTGCATTTACTCTGCTGTACTTTTCAATTCATATGGAACATTCTTTCCAGACCAAAGGTGACAGTCCGTTGCACAGCATAAGGTGGCTTAGGGTGATCTTGGATGAAGGGCATGCCATACGAAATCCAAATGCTCAGCAGACAAAAGCTGTACTTGACTTAGAGGCAGAAAGAAGATGGGTACTGACAGGTAAGTAGGGCAGTGTATTATTTTGACTTTAATTTTTTAAATTATATTTTTAAGTTGATGCATAAATATGACATATATTTATGGGTTAGTGTTATGTGATTGTTCCAGTACCTGTTTCACTGTGTGATGTTCAGGTCAAGGCAAGTATATCTGTCTCCTCTATTTATTATCTTTCTTTGTGGTGAAAATATTCCAAATCCTTTCTTCTGGCTTAAAAAACAAACCTTGCCCTTGTGTGTGGCCATTCTGCCATGCTGTTGGGCTCCAGGAGGACCCGCTGACAGGTCTTCCCTGCCCACCCTCTTCACTATGGCCCCTAAGCGCTCCTAACTACTGTGGTACTCTTAATCTTCTACATGCTATGCTGGCTATACTCATTTACATCTCCAACCACAGAATGCAGGGTGCCATGTTCACATCTTTGCCAGCAGCTGTCTTTTAGATTTCGATAGCAGTCATTTCAACTGGAATGTTTTGATCTGCATTCCCTGGTACTGATGTTGAACATGCTCCCTTAAGGCCTGCTCACCTTCCTTTCTTTTGTTCTTTCTTTTTCTCCCTTTCATCCTTTCTTTCTCTCCTTTCCACTAATACTGGGACTTGAACTCAGGCTCAGATGCTTGAGCTCTTTGCTCAAGGCTAGTGCTGTACTTGAGCCACAGCTCTACTTAGGGCTTTTGGGTGGTGAATTGGCGATGAGTGCCAGAGACTTTCCTGCCTCGTCTGGCTTCAAACCTTGATCCTTAGCTCTCAGCCTTCTGAGTAGCTTAGATGACAGGTGTGAATCACCAGTGCTGGCTAAGATGAACAGCTTAATTATTTCATTGCTCTGGTTAAAGTGATGTTACAAGAGCTGGTGGTGTAGCTCAGTGTTAGAGTAGTTGACCAGAGTAGGCAAGGCCCGCCCTGGATTTGGAGCTATCATCCTTTCCTCTTACTTTCAGGTACTCCTATCCAGAATTCTTTAAAGGACCTGTGGTCTCTTCTCTCCTTTTTAAAACTGAAGCCATTTCTTGATAGAGAATGGTGGCATAGAACAATTCAGCGTCCTGTAACAATGGGAGATGAAGGAGGACTTAGGTAAGTCATCTAGTGACAGTTGATCTTTTAGCTACAATCAGTGGCAGTCCTTACTATTTTGACTCTTTGCTCTCTCTAAAACGTATGTATGTTTCAGTGTGGACTCTCAGGGTCTACTGACTTTTATTTGTTCTATTTCCCCTGTTTTAGCAAACTGAAAGGAATGATAGAGCTTTATGGTCTTTGTTAACATTAACAGATTCAGCTGAGATAGGAAAAACTATTCTTTAATGAGCCAGTTGGAGTATAGAGTATTGGGTGTTGATAAGAAGGTTGAAGAATAAAAGGGTTCGTGATTAGAACAGAAAATGGAGGAAAAGCGTAAGTAAGGACCAAGTTGATAGAAAATTTCAGTGCATTTGTTGCTTTAATTTGTTATTCATAGAATATTTCTGTGATTATTAGTCTGGATAAAAGCCAAATAATGGACTTTTAAAAAACTTTACTGATGTTATAAAACAATAATTTTTTTCTATTCCTATTTGATCAACTTATATAGAAATATAAAGTTACATAATTACTTGCTTTATTTTGAATAGGCGTTTACAGTCCCTAATTAAAAATATCACACTTAGAAGAACAAAGACAAGCAAAATTAAAGGAAAGCCTGTTTTGGAACTCCCAGAACGTAAAGTATTTATTCAGCATATCACACTTTCAGATGAAGAGAGACAGATTTATCAGTCTGTGAAAAATGAAGGCAAAGCTACGATTGGAAGGTATGGAGACAGTGTTAAAAATTTAACTTTTTTGTTTCCCATTAGCTAAATTGTATTTTTAGGTACGTTAGCAATAAATATTCGAGTGTATTGAAAGATAAATATCTTCTGTGGTTTACAATTCACCAGGTAAGTAATTCTGTAAGTCTGGAAGAAATGTGAAGTTTACATAAAATCCGAAGACCTTGCTCACTTCCGCTTCTGACTTTGTGTCATGGGGCTAGCTGAAAACCATCGAGAAGACTGTATGCATGGAGAACACCTCCATATGTTAGAAAGTAGAACTGTGAAGTGCTACAGCTGAGGAGAGTGTGCACACGTAAGAAAGGAGCTGCCTCGAGGCACGAAGAGTGTAGGGTTGAGAAGCCACACAAGGAATGGCCAGTGGAGACTCAAAAGGGCTGTTGAGTAATGTTGTAGTGCAGGAATGGTGCATTTAGAGAAATTGGTCAGCGGGGCTTCCAGAACATGTGGCAAAGAGAGAACAAGAGTGGGTGAGATAGGTAAGAGGGGTTAGGACTTGGAGGAGGTAATTCCAGTGTAATCCAAAGCATAGTGAGAGAGAGGCAGCCAGGGGAAAGAGCAGAACTGCAAAAATAGGGAGTCTTCAAAACGGAAAAATGAGAGGTGAGGAAAGAACGGTCCAGCAGATTTCGAAGTTCCATGTTACAGTGGTAATTGAATTTAAGTACCTAATACAGGGCAGGAATATACACACAGCAGAAGAAAACTGCCTGCCATCAAGGGAGAAAAAGGCAGTTACAAAACTATTACATTTTATGGAAAAAAGCAGAGAGCGGGGATAAGAGAATGCTAAAGTTCTCTTAATAGGGTATGCAGGGAGGACCTCATTGAGTGTGATGGTGTAAGTGGGGCTGAGGAGCACTTCAGGTGGAGGGAACAGCAAGTGAAACCTGAGAGCTTGCCTGTGAGCTTGATCACTCACTGAGCAGGAGCGGAGGCAGTCCTGATGGCAGAGCTGCCATCAGGGGTGGGTGACGATGGTATAGTCGTGGTGGCACATTTCAAGGACTTTGGCTTTACCTTTGATGAGGTAGACCTTGAAGGTTTTGAACCAGTGGGGTGGCATAATTTGATTTATGTTTTAAGAGAATCATTGGCTAGGCCAGGCGCAGGTGGCTCATGCCTGTAATCCCAGCTACTCAGGAGGCTGAGGATCACAGTTCAAAGCCAATCCGGGCAAGAAAGTCCGTGAGACTCTTATCTCCCATAAACAACTAGAAAACCGGAAGTGGCGCTGTGGCTCAAGCGGTAGAGCACTCGCCTTGAGCTGAAGAGCTGAGGGACAGCGCCCAAGCCTCAACCAACAACAACAAAAAAATCATTGGCTGTTATATTCAGACTGTGTGCACGAGCACGTGCGTACATACACACATGCCAGTGTGTGTGCTTGGACTCAAGGCTTTGGCTTTTTCTTGCTCAAAGCTGGTGTTCTACCATTTGAGCCATAGTTCTAGGTTCAGATGTTTGGTGGTTAATTAGAAGTAAGAGGTTCATGGATTTTTCTACCCTGACTGGCTTTAAATAGCAACCTTCATATCTCAGCCTCTTGAGTAGCTAGGATTATATGTGTGAGCCATAAGACCCAGCTTTAGATACTTTTTTATTTTATTTTTATTTTATTTTTTTCATTTTAGTACTAGGGATTAAACCCAAGGCATTATACTTGATAGGCAAGTGCTTTGCCACTGATTACATCCCAGCCCTTAACAGTTCTAGTAAATTAATAGAATTACTACCTATGTTTCTTCTTCTTTTTTTTTTTTGGTCAGCCGTGGGGCTTGAACTCTGGTCCCTCAGCTCTTCAGCTCAAGGCGAGCGCTCTACCACTTGAGCTACAGCGCCACTTCCGGTTTTCTAGTGGTTTATTGGAGATAGGAGTCTCATGGTCTCTCCTGCCCACACTGGCTTTGAACTGCATTCCTCAGATCTCAGCCTCCTGAGTAGCTAGGATTACAGGCGTGAGCCACCAGCGCCCGGCTCTACCTATGTTTCATAGAATAAGAACGTGAGGTGTGGTGCCATCAGGTGACTTCTACTGTGGTATTTAAGCCAGTAATTGGATTTTGAACTTGAATGTTTACTCTCTATTTTGTTGCTTATTTGTTGCTTATTATGAATATTCAGAAATGTTTGTTGCCTCTGTTACTGATAAGAGTTGAGGATTCATTTGTAATAATATATTAGCTGTTCTAAATGTGTTAGCTTTTTTAATATAATAGTCTTGTCAGATAATTGCTTTACCATGTAATGGTTACAACTTGTGGAAGCTCAAGAAAGCACATTTAGCTGCCTTTCCAAGGTTACATGGTTAAAATTGGCAGAATAAAATTTTTGTTCTCAACCATTAGATCACCTTTCTTCTGTCACTTTAATTCTTCAAATTGTCCAGATCCATAATGCTCGCACCACTCATTCCCTCCATCAGAATCTATACCGACATTGTGCCATTATATTTTGTACTGAATATTTGTGTGGAGAAGCTTGATTCTCTCTCAAGTCCAGCCATTTGCGCAGGACCTCTTTGTTGGCTCTTCCTGGAGCACATGGCACCATTTATGACTCTGGATTCCAGCCTTTATTTCCCTTTCTTGAAAAGTATACTTTTAATGTTGGTTCTACATCTGTGTGTGTGTATTAGAGGTCTTTTGTCACTTTTCTTAGGTATAGTTCTTATTGCATTCCTCTGTATGGCTGCTTAGTTTTGGTTTCCTAATGCTGTTTTCTCTGGTTTTAGCAGTGCCTGATCTTTTTGTACTGCTTCCATGGCTTTCCTGTGGTTTCTGTGCTGAATTTACTCAATATTGGAATCTCTTGAGTTCTTTTTGGATTAGCTGTTTGTTAGATGCATATGAAAATCATAGTTGTGTTCCAGAGCAGCAGGGAATGCCAGTTTACTTACAGTGTAGGATATTCTGTGAGTTCTTATAGGCTGTGTTGCTGTTGATAGAGCAGCAGTAGAAGAATTACAGGGCCTTAATGTGAAGCACTGTGCCCACAGTCTTGTTCCCGAAGCCACGCTGCACCCAGGCTTCCTCCCTCAGCTTGTCTCCCCTGTCCAGGGGTGCAAGTCACCAGGTGTGTGCCCACTTTGCACGTGGCATGTGTTGCTTATTCCCTTTAGCGTGTGCTATCTGTTGTGAAGAACTGAGATCTGGAAATGGTTTGAGATCTACAGTAGTAGAGGGAGTTACAATCATACCTCCGTCTCATTTACTATGCTTTATTGTTACAGATATGAGTTTCCTTAAAAGCAAAGAGTTTTTCATTTTCCTTAAAAGATAAGAGTTGCTAGGTTTTTCCTTCTTGTTTTGGAGTGGTTTCCAGCAGAGTGGTCTGGAAGCTTTCATAATACTTGACCATTTACCTCTAGGTATTTCAACGAAGGGACCGTCTTGGCGCACTATGCAGATGTCCTGGGTCTTTTGCTCAGACTGCGGCAGATTTGCTGTCACACTCACCTTCTTACAAATGCTGGGTCTGCCAGTGGCCCCTCAGGTAAGGAGACGAGACATTTCTTTATGCCATCTGAATCTGATTGTTTTGTTTTGTCAGATGGACTTTTTTTTCAGGAAAGGACTCAACTTGGGACTATACCCAAGAGTTTTTTCCTTGTTGGTACTGGAGTTGGTTTAGGGGCTCCTACTCGTTTAGGCGGCCACTCCACCTACCACTGCATCAGCCTTGGCCTGTGCTCCACCTGTTTTAGGCTTGGCCAGGCGCTCCCCCCGCAGTCCATTGGGACAGTCTCTTGGAGACTTTTCCACTGGGGCTGGCCGCGAATCCTCCCAATTGCAGCCACCCGCATGGCTAGGATGACAGGAGTGTGCCACTGTGTGGGAAAACTTAAGAGAAGAGGGGTTCTTCTGCTCTTTTTTGCTCAGTTAGCTTCTGACTTCCATCCTCTTGTTCTCAGCCTTATGAGAAGTTTGGATTTGGATTATAGGCACGAGCCACTGTACCTGGCATCCCAAGTCTCTTTTTAGCCACTAAGGCAGCCTTGAAGTCTTTTTAGAATCTCCAGGGATAGATCCCGTACATGAAAAGTCAGATTGCATTCGCCTTTCATTCTGTTACAATATGAGCAGACATTAATAATGCCTTTGCGTGAAAGCGGCTGTTATGAAAATAGGCTTTTATTCTGTCATCTAAATTTTTCCTTTTTAAGTAGTTTTACAAAGGGGTTTCAATGCAACATTTCAGGTTGTGAGTACAATGCATCTTGATCAATGGCACCCTTTAACTTACTCTCAATGCCAGAAAAAGTTGGCAAGCAAAACATTCCCATATATATATATTTTTATATATATATTCCCATATATATATATATATATGGTAGGTGAACTTGTGTAGCCATGTTATAAATCTTGCTCTGAAATTAATTTTTCAGCCTTTTCTCTAGGGAATGATACACCTGAAGAATTGAGAAAGAAGTTAATAAGGAAGATGAAATTAATTCTGAGCTCAGGTTCAGATGAAGAATGTGCAATTTGCTTGGATTCCTTAACAGTTCCTGTGATAACACACTGTGCACATGTGTTCTGTAAGCCTTGTATTTGCCAAGTCATTCAGAATGAGCAGGTTGGTGTCTGGCTCAGTACAGATCCAGTTTCACGGAGTGGCAAACTTCTAGTGGAAAGGAAAACTCAAGTCCGTGATAGCACAAGGAATTTTGCACTTGAATTTAATACTGCATCTTTTATGGTTTATTATTTCACTGTTGCAGTAGGTAATGCATTTTTTATAACAACAGAAATGGGCATCTTTTGTAGGCACTGTATTTTACGGTTGGTTAATCCTAGTTCTACTAACCTCAGGTTATTGCTGTTAGTAAGTATATCAATAATGTGAGACAGGAGTGGTTGCAATGTCCTACTCAGTGTATTTTTAAAAAAATAAATTAATCTTAATAATAAATACTAATTATACTAATAATAAATACTAATCTTAATAATAAATACTAATTCAGTCCAACATGTCTAAAATAAGTGGGTATTAACATGATACATGCTTTTTCTTTTTAAACTAAATCTTCAAATTCTGATGGATTGTAATTCTGTCATCTTGATAAAGTGAAGTATGGCTTAGCCACACATGGCTATGTCCTGTTGCATTGGATAAAGTAGGTCTAGATCTTTTGTATGGTAAATTTTCAAGTAAATAATAATTTATAAGCAGTCTGAGCTAGTGTGTTTTTTTAACATTTTAAACATAATATAGAAAAATAACGTAGAACAAACTATATTTGTTCAGCTATCACTGTTATCTTTTTGTACTTCTTCCCAAAAGGTCATCCCACTGTACTGAGATTCTGATGTTTTACTTTTTTTGTGATAAGATATAATTTTATTTAAATAAGATATAATTTTATTTTATTGGAGGTCTTAGGACAAGTGACTACATCTTGTAACTATTCTTAGTAAACTAGATCATACTTTTAATGGACTTAATAGGATTTAGCCAATATGGATAGCTTGATAAGCTGTTACGAGCTTTATAAATGATTAGCTTCATAAACCAGTAAAACATTTTATTTGGTTTTTCTTCTGAAAAACAGTTGTACATAGCTTGCTATGTTTCCACTTAGGTTGAAGAAATTACTACTTTTGACTTCTTGGTGGCAGTGACAGAATACGTAGTATTTCAGGCTGTCAAGCTAGTCAAGGGTGTGTACTTTGCTTCCTCTATACACATGCCTTTACTACATTGGAGCTCTGAGAGTCCCAACATACAGGTCCATCTGAATGCAATAGAACACCTTAGTAAAATGACAGCCATGTGGTCTAGATAATACATTGAAAGATACGGGGGCCATTTATATTTTGATCCTGAAAACTGTGGCTCATATTTTGTTCCTTCTTCAGCCGCATGCAAAGTGCCCATTATGCAGACATGACATACATGGGGACAATCTATTAGAATGCCCTCCTGAAGAATTGGCATGCGACAGTGAGAGAAAGTCCAGCACGGAATGGACATCTAGTTCTAAGGTAAAGTTCTCACCTGCAGATACTGGAGTACTTGCTTTATTTTTATGTAAGGACATACACACCATGTGACAAGATAGTACTTAGCTACTGAGTTTTCATTTATTTCAGGTAATGAGTTAGAAAGGAAAGAGAAGTAGGTTCATTACTATAGTATTCTTTCAGTCTTAGGTTTTTAATTTATCATTAAAAATATATACATGTGACAACATTATACTAAATCCCATTAAGATGCACAAGAAGTATATATCA
The DNA here is from genome assembly GCF_000151885.1 of Dipodomys ordii. NCBI lineage: Eukaryota > Metazoa > Chordata > Mammalia > Rodentia > Heteromyidae > Dipodomys > Dipodomys ordii. Next base: position 931,445 of record NW_012267340.1, read on the forward strand.
ATGAATTTTTTTTTTTAGATATTTAGAAATTTTAGAGATAATTGCCAGTTGAAACAGAATCTAATGGACATCTTAATTTTTTTTTTTTTTTTTTTTTACAGATTAATGCTCTAATGCATGCTTTGATTGAGTTAAGAACAAAGAATCCCAACATTAAAAGTTTGGTCGTTTCTCAGTTTACTACATTCCTGTCTTTAATAGAAACACCACTAAAGTAAGTTACAGTTTTTTTCAACTTGACTTTATATGTGTATGTTATTTTGATAGCAAAAAAAGACCTAATATTTTAGTAGTTCTAGTTATATCATCTATCTAAAGAATGATATTCAGAGTTACCATAGCATATTTCCTGGTAACAAGATTTAAAATATTGGGTCCTGAATTAATTAGAAAAAAACTGACTGCAATACTTGAAAAGTTACTATATGTTCAGTAAAACATTCGTTAAAATTATTGAAGTTCCAGATGAATGCAGGGATCAAATTAAGATTTGTTACTGTTTAACTTCTCTTTTTTTTTTTTTTTTGGTTGGTCGTGGGGCTCGAACTCTGGGCCTGGGTGCTGTCCCTCAGCTCTTCAGCTCAAGGCGAGCGCTCTACCACTTGAGCTACAGCGCCACTTCCGGTTTTCTGGTGGTTTATTGGAGATAGGAGTCTCACGGTCTCTCCTGCCCGGGCTGGCTTTGAACTGAGATCCTCAGATCTCAGCCTCCTGAGTAGCTAGGATTACAGGCGTGAGCCACCAGCGCCAGGCTAACTTCTCTTTTTTAAAGGTGTAGTAAGGACTGGGAAAGTGGCAGAGTGCTTGCCTTGCATGCATGAGGCCCTGGGTTCCATTCCTCAGTACCACATAAGCAGAAAAAGCCAGAAGTGGTGCTGTGGCTCAAGTGGTAGAGCACTTGCCTTGAGCTGAAGAGCTGAGGGACAGCGCCCAGGCCCAGAGTTCAGGCCCAGACTGGCAAAAAATAAAATAAAATAAAATTGTAGTAAATGTTACTTGTCTCTCTCACTGTTAGAGCCTCAGGATTTGTGTTTACACGTTTGGATGGTTCCATGGCCCAAAAGAAAAGAGTTGAATCAATTCAGTGTTTTCAAAACACAGAAGAAGGCTCTCCAACTGTAATGCTGCTGTCCTTAAAAGCGGGTGGAGTTGGTTTGAATCTTTGTGCAGCTTCTCGAGTGTTTTTAATGGATCCAGTGAGTAGTTTTTTGTTATTCCTTCAAAAACTCTTAATCTGCATGTTGTATGTATATATATTATATACATACATGTTGTATATATATATATTATATATATATATATATATATATATATATATATAAGTTGAAATTCTTACAATATCCTTGAGGAGAGGAAGTGGTGCTGTGGCTCAGGCGGTAGAGTGCTTGCCTTGAACTGAATAGCACAAGGACAGAGCCCAA
>NW_012267340.1:933305-947934 GCF_000151885.1 Dipodomys ordii
CCTCAGCTCTTCAGCTCAAGGCTAGCGCTCTACCACTTGAGCCACAGCGCCACTTCCAGCTTTTTTCTTTTTGCTTATGTGGTGCTGAAGAATTGAACTCAGGGCCTCATGCATGCAAAGCAAGCGCTTTTCCACTGAGCCACCTTCCCAGCCCTGGCACTCTACTTCTTGAGCCATGCTTCTTATCTGGTATTTTGCTTGCTAATTGGTAATGGGATCTTGCAGATTTTTCTGCTTAGGCTGGCTTTGCACCTCATCTCCAGGTCTCAGACTCCTGAGTAGCCAGGATTACAGGTGTGAGCCACTGCCTGGCGTATTGTTTTAATGTGCTGGTAAGCTGTGCTTGTTGCTTCTCTCCTGAGTATGGAGCAAATGAGTGTCGGGTGGAACACTGATACATTGGGAGTCAGGCAGTGAATAAAGCGGCTCATATCCGGGTGCTGGTTGTCTGAGCTCTAGTGTGCCTCAGAAGTAGGTTGAATGCATCTTTAAGCCCCTATCCCCATAAGAAAGTAGGGGTATTTGGATAGACTCAAGTCCTGAATATTGTAAACATGCTTCATAGGAGATTTTGGTGCTGATGGTCCAGGTTCAGAATTTGACAAATAAACATGAACGGAATGTTCTCAGCAACCTTTATGCAGTCATTACGACTGTACAATACTGGTTTTAGAAGGGGTCCAGAATTTACCGTGAGCAATACTCAAGACCTTGCCATCTGAAGCTGTATCTGCAGGGATCCAGGCATTTTTGAGTCTATGATGGGGTTTGGACTGTCGGAATCCAAATTAACTTTTAATTTCTGGTTTGAGCTGGGTTCACTATGTAGTGGAGCCGCTGTGCCATTTCTGTTGCATTGGGGGTGCTGAACAGTGAGGTCTCTTGTTGTAAGCATCATGGCTGAGCCTCCCAACCAGCGCTGGGGGCTGAGGGCAAGGGCACAGGAGGCAGCCTGCCTGTCACCCTGCCTGGAAGAGTGGATGGTGCCGAGGTAAGTGTGGGTGCCGTACCAGCCTTACAGAGCACTGACAAGCCCCTCATGCTCTCCTTAGGCCTGGAACCCTGCTGCGGAAGACCAGTGCTTTGACAGATGCCACAGGCTGGGCCAGAAGCAAGAGGTCATCATCACAAAAGTGAGTGTTGACACCAGGTGGGCCTGTCTGCAAGCCGTGCCTGCACACCTTGTGATGAGTGCAGTAGTCAGAGAAGATGTGAGGTCTTCCTTTCCTTCTCCCTGCATAGTTTAAAATAGGCTGCTCAGGGTCTCTTCTCTGTAGACACACACATTCCTATGCTTGCATCTCCACTTACACAGGTGGATTTAAAGATAAGTGGGATTATAGAAAGATGTAAAGTGAAAGTATATAAAGGTAAGTGGGGTTATTATTTTACAACATTTTCACTAAACAAATGTTGCGCACTGTTAATATGTAGATTCACATATTTTTTGTGGTAAAATATTCATTAGACAGTACATGGTTTTAACTATTCTTTCCAATGTACTCTTCACTCACAGTAACTACACTCACACCACTACACAGCTGTTCTGTTGCATCCTGCGGAAACTGTTTCACTTAAGTAACAACTCTCTTCACATCACTCTGCTCTGTCTCAGGTGGACCCCTCTACACGCCCATTCTTCTTGGCACCTATGTATGTTTTACATTATAATTCATTTCACCATTCCAGCATTTGCTAGCAAAGAGACTTGCACAGTGAGCATTCCTATATATACGTCTTTGTGGATATACACGGGTATTTCTTCAGGAAAGATTGAAAAAACTAGAAATCTGGATTTAGAGTTTTTGTTAGGTAATTGTCAAGTTGCTTTCTAAGTAATCTTTTTGGGAGTTTAGCTTAAGGGCAGAGTGTCCCCGTTGTATGCCAGGGTCCTAGGTTTGAGCCGCAGCCCTATTCTAAAGAAAACTGCAAGTAAATGTATTAAACCAAGCCCAGACCAAGTAGGCTTAGGATGGGTGAGGCTGATGTAGATTTGGCATATGTGAGCATCATGTGCTAGTTAACTTTCACTCACCTAGTACCATGAACAGAGGTCATACCTGTTCATACTTGGTTTGTTAGTTATTTATGTACATCTTGCTGGTTTTCTGTTGGAGTACAAACACACTTTTATGCTGTAATGTGCTTTATACCTTGGTTACTTTCAAATAGTATGTATGTTCAAAATAGTTTATCCTAGACTCAAAAACTTAAAATTTTTTAAATTTCTAATCTGTCACATATCTTTAAACTTAAAACATATATATATGTATATATAGAGAGAGGGAGGGAGAGAGAATGTGTGTGTGTTTGCAAGTAGTGGGGCTTGAACTCAGGGTCTCATGCTATTATTTAGGTTTTTCTGCCCAAGGGTGGTGCTCTACCTACTTGAACTACACCTTCACTTCTGGCTTTTTCCTAATTAATGGGAGATGTGTCTTGGATTTGTCTTCCTGGCTTGACTTTGAAACTAAATCCTCACATCTCAGCCACATCCCAGTGTTAGAATTTTTTTTAAATAAGGTATTTTTAAAAATCAGATTTAAACACTGAATTTTATAAAACATTTCATACACATCTCTTGAGGTCATATTATGAGTCGTTCTACCCCCACCCATCCATTTATTGTTATAGCGTCCTGGATAAAAAACTCATTACTTGATTTCTGGAAATTCATTTGTAATTTTGTAAAAGCCGGGCACTGGTGGCTCACGCCTGTAATCCTAGCTACTCAGGAGGCTGAGATCTGAGGATCTCGGTTCAAAACCAGCCTGGGCAGGAGAGACCGTGAGACTCCTATCTCCAATGAACCACTTGAAAACTGGAAGTGGCGCTGTGGCTCAGGCTGTAGAGGGCTCGCCTTGAGCTGAGGAGTGCAGGGACAGCGCCCAGGCCCAGAGTTCAAGCCCCAGGACTGGGGAAAGAAAAAAAGACACTTTTATAGCGTGTGTGTGCTGTCCTTACTGGGTGATGGGCTCTCAGAGTAACTTAGGAGTATGAGTACCTTCCTTTTCTGCACACAGAAATCCTAGTGGGGTAGAAGAAGGCAAAGGTCGGTGCAGCACAACCATGTTCTGATATTCTCACTGGACACAGAAAAATGGCTAACAGGTTTTCTTACAAGTTACTCCAGTGTCTGCCAGCATTACACTGTCAGTAGGCTTTGAAGTTTATTTTTTCTGTTTTTAATAGATATTGTTGCTAGCATATTTGCCTTGATGCTTCTCAGTAATAGTTCATGCAGTGTCCTTTGTAGGGCTTTTAAAAAATGCTACAGATTTCAAATGCTGTTACCTTAAGTATCTTAAGTACTTAACTGCCTTCTATTTTCTTCTCCCCTTTTTTCTTTGTAAAGTTCATTGTGAAGGATTCTGTTGAAGAAAATATGCTGAAAATACAAAACACAAAACGAGAACTTGCAGCTGGAGCTTTTGGGACAAAGAAAACAAATGCTAACGAAACGAAACAAGCTAAAATTAACGAAATCAGAACTTTAATTGATTTATAATTTGTGGGATTTTTGTAAGGTCAGTTTGATCAGATACATAAGTTTTGGAAGTAAAAATAGATTTAGGAGATCTAGAGAGTAAGTTTTCTAAAAGGGGCATATTGCTTCACTTTAGTAAATAGGTATTTCTGACGTGTAATCTATATATAAACCTATTTTTAATGACACTTCAAATAGCAATAAGTTCTGTTCTATACTATGGCCTAAAACAATTTTTGAGGAAAAAGATTACATTTGTTATTCTGCTTTTCATAGTAACTGCTGAGTATTTTCATATATCTTCCAAGTACTCGGCTTTTTCATATTTCCAATAAGGCTGACGCTTTTATACTCTTGACCAATAAAGATTTGTTTTCTGTGTTGGACATGTCTGGTTCTTCACCAGAGCCTGATTTGTGATGTACTGGCTCACAGTCCATGTAAATCCAAACACATGCAGACCGCCAGAGACACTGAATTCACTGGGCTTTCAAAAGCCTAATTTGCATTCCAAAACCAAACCTTAACTGACAGACCAAAGCCCAGGCTAGCAATTTTTTTGCACTTTTTAAAAAATAGCTTCATTGATAGTTTACGTGTGGTATGCAATATTATGTTTATGAAAAATGAGGGACTGTGTTACAGCTCTGTTGGCTCCATTTAGTCAGGTAGTTTTATAGTCACTGCATAACCGTAATTGACATGCACAGAGTGTAAATACAGTCTGGGGTGAGAGGGGACCAGTTTACCCCATCTTTATTTGAATGTTTAAGTTATGGAGTTTAGATAGAGATTTCTATGAGTAGATGCTTTATTTGTGCAGCTTTTTTGGAAGTAACTGTACATTCTTATAATTCAGAAGACTACTGTTTGTGCGAGGCGGGATGTCTGGACGGAAGTTGAGCTGGATGCCCTCCCCAAGTCCTTTCACCTCCCAAAGACCTCTGAATGGAAACATTGCTTTGTGTGTTTAGAGCCAATTTAATTTGGAGCTTCAGTAACTCATCCTCACCATTTTCTTACTTTGTTGTTGTTGTTGTTGTTAATAAGCAAACAGTATTTGCCACAGAATTCAAGATGACTCTGAGTCATTATTAAAACAATTAGAAATTTAGCAATCAAGTTAGGTAATCAGTGGTTTCTTGAGGGGACATTTTTTTTAAGCGCAGAAACTAAGTACTATAATAAGATGCTTTCTAGCTTAATGACACCGACTTCAGAACACCTTCAATGTTACTTCCAGCGGTAGAGAAAGGTAAGAGATTGGAGGCACACAGGTGGGTCTCCACGGTGGGTCCCGCCCGAGCCCTGCTGCCCACGAGCGTGGTGGGCAATCCAGCAAGACCCTCAGGTGCTTTCCCCAGAGGCGCCCAGAGGGGCGTTCTTGTTAAGTCAAGACCAAGACCTTTCTGCAGGGTGAGGAGTATAGCTTGGGATGGTCTAGCATGAGAAGCCCCAGGAAGGTCGTTCCCTTGTAGGTCCAGCATTGCACAAAAACTCAGATCAGTTTCATTGGAAGTGCCATGTGTGTTCTACGGATAAACTGGTACTCCAGTGAGATTAAGGACAAACAGGCGTTAAGGAAAACCCCCCACAATCTACTATGCTTGGTTACAAAGGTCATCCTATTGACACCAGTGTGTTTTTAAACACATTCATAAGTTTGGCAAGTCATCTAAATACCTTTTGTTTTTGTACAGTTAAGTGCTGTTAAATAGAAATTTCAGTTTATCTTAAAATATATAAACCACTGGAATGAAAACTTCACTTTACGCTATGCTGTTAATTGTTTTATTGCATAGAATAATAGCTTTAGAAAAACATTGGAAACATTGTAATCTCAATTGTGGTTCAAACTGAATTTTGTGGTTTAAACTGGATTTTGTTTTAAAGTCAATAAAAACTTCAAAAAATTACGAGTTTCTTTTGGAGCCATAATTTAATGTCTATTTTCTGTTTAAACACAATAAAAGAGAATCTCTCATTAAATCCCATTTCTTTGAAGTTGTTTATATTACATAATTTTTAACTGGAGCACACAAAAAGTACTGTGAGAATAATTTGCTCAGTCAACTTTTATTTTTATCAGTTTAACAGATTGAAATTCTTGTTCAAAAATTATCGTATTTAGTTTAAAATTCTATGAATAAAACACTGGTTTCAGTTAATTTACTCGTGTGTAAGAAAAAAAGAGGGTAATCCCCTGTACAAACAGCATGCTTAGGTCACTGAGCACAGCTGTGGGCCCGGGCCATGCTCACACTTCAGCCCCCTTTCATTCACAGCACTTACCACCTTCTCTTCTGTAGCATCTGGGCAAGATTCATTGAACATGTGAGGACAGACTTAATGTTTGGCTCCTAATAAATACCTTTTTATTTTTAGTACATTGACTCTTAAAACGCATTTGCAAAATACAGGCATAGAGGTTGTAAAGTAGGCATGCGCTAATTTATGTATTAATTATAGACTTTGATCATCCAGCATGTCACCAACGCCCAGGTGGATGGGTTTGACCTTCATGTGGGCAAGTTTGTCTTGGGGCCCAAGGCTGCTAGGCCCACCAGTGTTGGCAGCAGACAGAGAAGGAGAGGTAATTACCACAGTGGAGTCTTAACATGGAGATACAGCCTGTTTATCCACCTTACTCAGTCAGATTGACGGTCTTGGCTACCTGGAAAGGACATCCTTGACACAGATGGAAGGAAAGCAAGCTCAGCCCCATTCAGAAACTTCCCGGCCACATAGTTTAGACATCATACGCTGCTTTCTGTGACAAGCATCACTTTCTTCTAAAAGCCAATGGCCTTCACCAAATACTTTTGTAAAAGATAGAAATTATGTAAACTTTTACTGCCAGTTTCTTCTGCTGTGTTAAGGATAGGCAACAAAAGGTAGTACATAGAACACAAAACAGTGTTTTGCCTGACTTGGGTGCTTTTATGTCTGGTTTATATCAAAACTGGAGGTGATGGTGTTTATCTGAAGCTCTGAGTACTGAGTGTCCCGAGGGAGGGCTCTGGGGAGGCACCTGACACATGGAGGCACTTAAAAGCTTTGGTAAGTGTTTCAAGTACTTGAAGATCACTGTAACTTGTTCTCTACCAGTCCAAAGTGGCTGTGGTACTCTGGAGAGTCATTTTTCATTTCCTGTCTTAAGAGTTGTAGATAAACGCTCAGGGTCTTCCTTGAGCTCGTGGTGGTCTGCCTCCAGGGTGGCTTCTAGGCCATCCTTGTCCACCGGGTGCCCTTCCGCTGGATGGAGACGGAGGAGGAGCCTCCGCTCAAACCTCAGCTCGTTCTTCCACTCAGAAGTTTTGTCCTCTCCTTTGCAGTTTTGAAGTTCAGTTCTGATGTTAGTTTTGAAGGTGTTTTGGGCCAGTCCTTTCCCTCGCTTGCCATCCCTTGCAACCTAACATCATCTGTAAACTTGCTAACGGTTTACTTGAGATAAGAACTCTAGAAGGCATTGGTGCTGATTCTGATGTTCTGAAAGGTAACTGACTGACAGCCTGATAGTTTTCAGGTTGCAGTATTCTAACAGTAACTCCTGGGTGGATGACAAGACTAGTTTCATCTCACTTTGCTCTCTCCATTCACCATGTGGAGAACATTAGATTTAAATCTCCTAGGTAGCATGATCCCTGTGTCAAGCTTTACACCCTGACCGATTACAAATAATTTAACATGACCTGTTCGTGTTCAAGCATGAAGTGGGGAATACTGAATTAAACCACCAAGATACCATGATAAGTCTTTATTTTTCATATAGGATGCTACTGCAGGGAGCCATCAGAACACACTACTACTCCAAATACACAGAACTGAGCAAAAGCTTTTCCACATGCTGCCTTGAGGTGCAGGGAATACTGACGCACCGTTTATGGGTAGTCTTGTGTAGGACACTTGGCAGTGCCACTAAAGGCAGTTCCAAAAGGCAGGTCCCCAGAGGCGAAGGTGTAAGCAAGTGAGAGGTGGGCCATGTGAGAGGAGAGCGTGGAGCCCGGATCTGAAACACTGTAGAGTTCAAGCTAGCCATCGTAACAGTGTGACACTGCGTCTCCTTCACCCAGTACCACAGTCAGCATGGCAAGAGTTCCCGAACCACGAGCTAAACAAGAGAAAGCCGATGTGTACAGCAAGTGTAAGAGCTGCACGCCCTCAAAGCGTGAGATGGAGACGCTGCACTGCCCTAGCTCCTCACCACTTCTGCCCAGTTCTCACCTGCTTCGTGCAAAACCCTTCATCTAGTAAGTGCAAGCCTCCACAACTGTAACAGACTTCTCGCCACCCAGCTCTAGATACTACGAGCCTTGTCAGAACCAAGTGCCTGAGATGGGCTGTCCACAGAGAACGGTGGTGCCTCTACTGGAGGTAAGTGTCAAGTTTCCTCTGGATGTTATCGAAGGAGTCCACTCCCAAGTAATCGGCTTGGCCCTGTTCCCACCGCTCCTTCCGCTCTTCGGAGGACACGAAGGGCTGGGGTGCGGTGGGGCTCTCCCCGAGGGACAGGTGTGAGACGGCTCCGGAGACCTGCTCCTAGAAGAAGACGTCATGAGAGACGCTGAGAGCTGGGAACGAGACCGTGGGAAAGAAAGCAGCCAACTGAAAATGGTGAGAAGAGTCAGGGTGGACTGTCATGCAGAGTGGCAACATGAAAATAATTACAGAGAACACACGGGGAAAGACACAAAAATACAAGGGTCGCATGGCGGTTTCTCCTAACAAAATGAAGACTTCTCGACTCAGTGGAGACATAGAACAGTAACTGGGGTAATGTTTAAGTTCTGCATACCTTTCTACAGAAGCCACAAGAGAAAGCCAGTGAATAGGCCAATCTGAGAGCTGCAAACAGTTCATTGGAGAGCGTTAAGACGGGCGGGCAAGGGAATGAACACAAGCCTGGTGATAGATAAATTCGCAGTCTGGGTAGGCTTGGAAAGGTTGAGAACTTAAACAAAGCGATACCTCAGGTGCTAAGGACCTGCCCAGAAAGGCTGCAACACCTAGGTAAGTTGCTGCACTGAAAGAAAGAGAGTGGGGTGACTTCCGGACTTAGGTACTAGAAGGGATGAACGGTAAACACTGGCACTGGTGGTTCTAACGGAGAACATGGGGAGCACACTTGGAATGCCTGTCTGTCGGTCTGTCTCCATGGAGGGCGTGGCCGAGCAGCGCAGGAGGGGCTGCCCGGGCTCAGGCACCTTTCACCCCATTTGTAATGGGAATGGTGCTCCGTCACCCCGCCCAGGGCCTGTGAGCTACAGCAAGCTCCCAGGCTAGATCCTGGGCGTCTGTGCCTAGGTTGGCATTTCAAGCATAATCTCCCTTGCCCATCACAAACAGCGCTGCCATCCACACAGACCTCACGCGGGCCCCACCTTGAATTTTCGTAAGGATTGCAGTCTTTCTGACCTGGATTTGAGTCCAGGTTCTCCTCTTTCGGGGAGAAGGGAGGGGGACAGCCCATACTGGGTGGAGTGGAGTGGTGGTAGGGTTAGGGGGGCGGGCTCAGGTACTGAGCGCCTTGCTCCAGGTGCTGGGCAAGTGTGATGCTATGACCTGCATGCAACAGTGAAGTAAGAAGGTGGAGCAAGTTCTTCCTCTCCTCTCAAGTCTCCATTTTGTACAAATGGTAGCAAGTTACATGAGGACGATATCTGCGGTAGAAAAGGGAAGGATCTCTGGTCACTGTGGCCAGGGAGGTAACTGATTCCAGTTCGCCCGTGTCATTCTGTTCTCCGTGTCTTAGTGTCAGATCACATTCCTAATCCTCTTCCAAGCCATCCATAGAAGAAGCTGCCTCAGAAAACGTGCTCACGACAGACAGTCGCGACTGTGGACCTCCCTGAGAGAACTCCATGACGCGGCAGTGGCACAGGAGGCTGGCACTGGACCGCCACACCACCCTAAGAACCCGCCGTGTGCCCCCACTGCTGCGGTCTTCACCACACACACGCTTTTCTAAGCGGTTCCTACAGAGTTGAATGGGGACCTCCCTGCTTTCCTGCTCACCCAGGACTTTGTACGTGCCAGGCAGGCACTTGACCACCGAGTGGCCGGCCCAGCCTGTGGACAGTGAGCAGGGAAATGCACCACTGCAGCATGTGAGTGTGTAGAAACCCACAGAAGCCCCTCTCCACGCTCCCAGATCTAGAGAAGTTTTCCACACAGCGCACTTCCGTGCTGGCACTGCTCTACCACCCTTTCAGAAGTGCAGCACTAGCTTTTCATGAACACCGCGAGGAGAAAGTAGGACCTACCACACTCAGGTATGAGCCCGGGCCATGGGTCAGACCGAAGGTTTGTAGCAGAGGGGCGATGGAGGTGGTGAAGAGCCCCCACCACAGGCCGAGCAACTCCGGGTGAGTCACAGGGGTGTCGTGGGACACGCTTTTGACACTTTTGGTTTGGGGGTCATAAGTGTAATTCCATGGCTTCACACGTCCCAGGAAATGCACAACCTTGGCACTGGCGCCAAACCTGTGGAGAGACGTGGAGGAAACGGTTGGAGGTGTGGATGCTGGCGTGGGCGGCACCCCACCTTGCAGCGGTGGGAAGGAAGCGGCTTCGCTGTAACCATGGGAATGGCTTTCTAAATGATTCAGCCTGCTAAAGACCCTGTGTAAAAGCAGCAGCCAAGGCAGGAACGGTGCAGCCGCTCGGAAAAAGCTCAAGCGGGCCAGAACTCCTGTCCCTAAACGTCTGCCTCCATGGTGTAGAAAGCCTGTCCCTAGGACAAACCTGCCACAGTCAGCACAGTGGCAATGCTAATGAACATAAACCAAAACTGGGCTGTAGTGTGGGCGTCATTCCTTTCTCTCCTGCTCTCCTGACATCCCACAAATGGAAGCTGTGGGGGGCAAGGCTTAGGTGAGCTAAGACCAGGCTGTCAGAATGTGCCAGGTGCAGGTCAGTGTCGCGTGCTCTTTCTCAGTTTACCTCCACAACAACTGAGGAAAGCAAGGCCTGAAGCTGAGTGGTACAGAGGGCTGCCCGCCCGTGGGTGACGCCCAGCCGGAGCCTCGCTGTGAGACACTTCCAGAACTGTCATTTGTTCATCCACAAGGCCATGCCCACCCACAAACAGTGAATCTGAAAGGAGAGAAGCCAATGCGCCAAGCTCAGCCAAGAACCCAGACCAAGCAGCAAGCAGCAGGGCAGAAGGCGCGAGGCAAGACAGCTGGACCACGCAGCTGCACCCACCGTGCGGGCGAGGCTCGGAGCTCCCACCAGCACCCAGCACCGCCCTCCTGGACAGGCACAGTCTACCTTCCCAGTCGACTCACTACTCATGCCTGAACACCTAATACCACAGAGACGTGAAGCCCAGGAAACGAGAAGTTACTTCATGCCTAAACTATTTTAGGGGCTGGCAATGATTCTTAATGGTAGAGCACTGGCCTAGCATGTGAACAAGGGGAGGGAAGGGAAAGGAGAGGTGGAGGGGGAGAGGAGGAGAGGATAAAAGAAAAAAGGAACGGAAGGAGAGGGGAAAAGAAGAAAATTAAGGAAAATAGAAAAAAAGCAGGGGGGGGGAGGAGAGGAACAAAAGAACATTCTATGCTACATGCAACGGTGGCACACCTCACAGAAGGGCGCGGGACCCTCTTGGGTGGTGTGTGTCCCCAGAAGGCCGCATGCAGGTGGGGTTGGGAGGCAGGGAGCTGAACTGCGGGCCGAGGCAGGCGGTGGTGGGGAGAGGGGCAGGTGTGGGCCACTGAGAGGAACGGAGCCCATTTCCTGATTCATACCCAACTGCCAGCCAGGAATGAAAACAAGATGCAGGGCCTCTCCCAATTGTCTCTAAAGACCCGCGGCCATTCATTCTGCCCCAGCACGGGGATGGGTCTCAGCTTGCACACATCTCTTAAAATAAATGTTCTAATTTTAACTTGCTAGAATCTGGAAAGAGCCATCCAGATCACAAGACATGGTTTGAACCTGACCCAGCACTGAGACTGCTTATGTGAGCCGTGAAAATAAATCCCAGTGACCCTATGTTACCAAAAGATGAGACAGAATTTTCCTGAGTGGCTTAGCGGCTGGGAAGTGCGTGTGTACTGCAGGGAAGGGAGGAGGAGCTGGACCGCGGGAGTGCACAGCGTCCCCATTCTCCCAGGAAGCATGGCTTGGGGAAAGCATCTTTGTGAGGAGGGCCATGGGGCGGGGCGGGGAGGAGGGGGAACACGGGGGCAGGGGAGGGGTGCAGCAGCCTGGGAGAAGCTCCTACCCCTAGGCCGAGCCCCTTCCAGCTGCCCTGCATGTGCTCTCTGGAGAGCCCTGGAAGTGAGAACTACTCAAGCCCAGACCCTCAACACACACTGGGGCCTGGCCGGCCACGTGCACAGCCTGGTGCTGGCCTCTCCCTAGACTCGGCCACACTGCCCCAGCACCATCTCTCCTGCCGGCTGTGCTTTCGGTGTCCCCCACACTGCCTGCCTCTGACCCTTGTGCGGAGGCCCCTCCTCTCCCACCGCACCCCCTGCACCTCGATCCCACCCACGTGAGAACCCACAGCCGCTGTTCTCCACGCACCCCCACGCTGCATGCCCTTCCGGCCCTAAATGGCCATCCATATTCTCAGCCTCCACTGTCAGACACACTTGGACAGGCTCCCAAGGGCTTTCTCCAGACTTCTCTTCCCAAGGCCACTGGTGAGGAAGGAGGAGAGCTGGGGAAGGGGAGGAGAGCTGGTGGGGAGTGCGGCCTGGCTCTGTGCAGTCCAGGACAGCTGACTGAGGAGGGCAGATGCAGGGTGGGGACCGGCCTGACCCCTGCCGCCCGCCGGTGGGGTCCCTGGGCCTGACCTCTGCCGCCCGCCGGTGGGGTCCCTGGGCCTGACCCCTGCCGCCCGCCAGTGGGGACGCCCAGCCAGTGGGCCTGGTCGTCACCTAAACATGGCAAAGCCACACACCGGAGACTTCCCAGATGAGCACCCCTGCTTCATTCTAGGGAGAAGCCATTTTCATCCCCTGGATCTCAACCTTTTTCTGGGAAGTTCACTCAGAGGATTAAAACAACCGAGTTCTTGAGAGACAGGACTAAGATTCCAAGTTTCCTCCCCTTCCCCCCCCCCCCCAGCTAAGTCAGCCCCACTGGCTTCTTGTTCAGCCTAACAATAAAAGAAACACCAACTTCTCCCGAAAGGCAGAGTGCTCCATGCTGGTAATAAGGTGGGCAGCCCATGGAGGTAAACTGAGTCACGGGGAGACAAGACCCACTGTGTCTGGCAGCCAGCACCTGCCAGGATGCAGGGCGTCTGCGTCACACAGCTCCCTGTCACTACTTCAGCCGAGGGGCCACGCCCCTGTGGCGTCTTGGAACCAATGACAACAAACCAGGCCTCTCCTGGGCTCTTGGGAGTGCGTCCTCCGCTTGCTTCAGGATGCAGTGGCATGGCTCAGGGTTTGCCCCTTGAGCATGAAGGCAGGCCGTGGGGGTCAGATCCTCACAGTCCTTATCTGGGGGTGTTGGGGGAGGCCTGTCCCCCAAAGGGACCACACAGGAAGTCGTTCTGCTGCAAGGAGCAGCGTGCTTATGAGCACGGGTGGGCGTGCCCCCCACCCTGAGAGTTCTGGGTCAGGAAACGGGAGGACGGAAGGCCCGGGCACACGGAGCAGAGACGGGAGCCAGCCCAGCAGAGGGCTGCCCTGCTCAACCTGACACAGAAGTCCCAATCGTCTCCTCAGATCCCCACGCATGGGTCAGAACTAAAGAACAGGCCTGGGCCCCGGGGAACGTAAACACCGCCATACCCTGGCTAAGGCTGACAGCGACAACAACACGGCACCTGTCCCTCAGGGACCTGTGCCAGTTCACTGCACCCTCCGACGGCCCTGAGCGGGGTCCTGATTCCCTCCTCAGTCTGCACCCGCAAAGTGAGGCAGGGGCCAAGCCACGTAGCAGGGAAAGGCCGGTGGGGACTCCTCCTGCCTGTGGGCTCCGGTGAGCACAAGGCTGCACTGCCCTCAGCTGGGCGTGAGTGACCCCACCCCTCCGAGTCCCCCCCCCCCCGCCCAGTCCCGGGCACCCAGGATGATGTGGAACCACCGTGCTAGGTCCCTAGCCAGCAAGTGGCCATCCAGAAGGTGGCCTGAGTCTGTCTCCAGAGCTCTGACCTGACAGCGGCACCACTGAGTCCTGCTGACTCCTGGGTGTCCGGGAGGGACACCCCTGTGAGGGTGACGATGCCCAGCCTGGCCAGGGAGCAGGGTGGAGGGAGGCGTGCACCCCAGCGGGTCTGTCTATCCAGCAGGGGAGCAGGGTGGAGGGAGGCGTGCACCCCAGCGGGTCTGTCTGTCCAGCTGGGGAGCAGGGTGGAGGGAGGCATGCACCCCCAGCGGGTCTGTCTGTCCAGCCGGGGAGCAGGGTGGAGGGAAGCGTGCACCCCAGCGGGTCTGTCTATCCAGCAGGGGAGCAGGGTGGAGGGAGGCGTGCACCCCCAGCGGGTATGTCTGTCCAGCTGGGGAGCACGGGGAGGGAGGCGTGCACCCCCAGCGGGTCTGTCTGTCCAGCCGGGGAGCAGGGTGGAGGGAGGTGTGCACCCCAGCGGGTCTGTCTGTCCAGCCGGGGAGCAGGGTGGAGGGAGGTATGCACCTACAGCGGGTCTGTCTGTCCAGCCGGGGAGCAGGGTGGAGGGAAGCGTGCACCTACAGCAGGTCTGTCTGTCCAGCCGGGGAGCAGGGGGGAGGGAGGCGTGCACCCCAGCGGGTCTGTCTGTCCAGCCGGGGAGCAGGGTGGAGGGAGGCGTGCACCCCCAGCGGGTCTGTCTGTCCAGCCGGGGAGCAGGGTGGAGGGAGGCGTGCACCCCCAGCGGGTCTGTCTGTCCAGCTGGGGAGCAGGGTGGAGGGAGGCGTGCACCCCCTGTGGGTCTGTCTGTCCAGCCAGGGGGCAGGGGGAGGGAGGCGTGCACCCCCAGTGGGTCTGTCTGTCCAGCCAGGGAGCAGGGGGAGGGAGGCGTGCACCCCCAGCGGGTCTGTCTGTCCAGCCGGGGGAGCAGGGTGGAGGGAGGTATGCACCTACAGCAGGTCTGTCTGTCCAGCCGGGGAGCAGGGTGGAGGGAGGCGTGCACCCCAGCGGGTCTGTCTGTCCAGCCAGGGAGCAGGGTGGAGGGAGGCGTGCACCCCAGCAGGTCTGTCT
>NW_012267340.1:952994-961928 GCF_000151885.1 Dipodomys ordii
ACCCTGGCAGACATCACTCTGAAGCCCACTTCTCACAATGCACCCTGGCAGACATCACTCTGAAGCCCACTTCTCACAATGCACCCTGGCAGACAACCGTGCGGCCTACAGGGAACATGCTGATGGCCACCAGGTAACAGCTTAGGGAGGCCCAGCTCCGGGGCTGGGGATCATCCTGGGGTTTACACAGGATCAGTGGATTAACCCGAGCTTAGCAAGATCCAGGCCCTACCCTTCCCCCATCCCTGCTTCTCAATGGCCGTAACCCACTGATTTACTGTTGTGAGAAGAACTGATTTATTTCACCACCTTATGCCATACCTTCTCTTTTCCACATTTAAAGAGCGATTCTTGGCAGGTAAACTACTGCACACATGCCAGGAAACACTCATTTTAAACTAGAACGTTACTTTCCCAGTGTCAGGCAGATCTTCCTGACCCAGACGATCTCAGCACTCTGAATCTGTACCAACTGAGAGGAGGCTACCTGCACAATCAGCTATTAAATGGCTTTCAGGTCTCAAAGAGCATAAGTTTCCAGAGGCAGGGATAAAAATCTGCATTATTTACATCTATTCTAGGCCCTTAAACTCAGTGTCTTTGCTCAGCCTGGAGGCTAAAATGACTTGAAACAGTAAGTGGGCCTGCTACCAAAAGGCAGGCCAGAGAAATCTCTCAAGAGAGCTCCTAGATCCCATAGGCCGTGGCACAGCTACTGACTGTGCTGACTTAGCATGGCAAGGTGCTTTCAGACATTGTGGACGACAGGGAGCAGAGATGAAAGATCCCAGCCTCTGTTTTTTCCTCTGTGAGATGAGCTGCTGTGTCTGCTCAGAGAACTGAATTTAAAGTAATTAATCCATAATAACGCCAAATTGACAGGGATCTTCCTCCACTGAGATTTACTGTAAAGAATGCTGCAAGGTAGGAGCGCGTACACACACACACACACACACACACACACCCTTCAGCCACAGAGTTTAAAGGGACTTCAGCTCCCATGTGGCTTTGCTCCAGGACATCAGGAAAACCACCATCCTAATGCTGACAATGATGGGTTCCCAGTGGTAGTTAAACAGGCCATCAGTAAATACTGGTCACAGAATGCATGGCTTCCTCACAGGGCTATTGAGGAATGAATGAAAACGGCAAAGCTGCACGGGACCACGCACACACAAACACACACGTCATATGGTGGTCCCTCCCGCCTCGTCTCTCTCTCCCACAGCGAGATCTCTGAGAGCTGCGACGCTAAAGAAAACGGAGAGCTAGGTTCAAAAAGACTCCCGGGTACCATGAGGTAAAAAATTCTCTGTGGGTTCACTTACTTTGCCACTACGTGTAACGCACAATTTCCACTTTCTCATAGGTAGTATATCAATGATCAGTTAAGGATAGGAATCAAGGCAGCTGACAAAACACTCTGCAGGCAGCAAGAACCTCTCGTGTGGCAGCTGGCCAAGGACCACCCCAGGAGGAGGAGGCAGGGCAGAATCCATCACTCTGGGATTTCACGCACGCTTGAATATTTGTGAGCAAGGTGGCTCAGACCGGACCAGGGCTAGCTCCATTTTGGAGGAAGGCATAGCACAGAGTCTCATTAACAACAAAGGTGGCTCTGGCTCAATCTCATACTTTCATAAAGTTTAGCACCATATCTTGTTCTGTAAAACATCATCTACAACATTAAAAAGGTCAGGCATGGTGGCTTCTACCTGCTATCTTAGCAACTTAAGAGACAGAGATCGGAGGGAATGTGCTTTGAAGCAAGTCCAGGCAAAAGGTTAGTGAGACCCTACCTCAACCAGCAAGCAGGGCAAGCCACGGTGACATGCATCTGTAGCCCTGCTAGATGGAAGGGCATAGACAGACAGGGAGATCTTGGTCCAAGGCCAGACTCAGGCAAAACATGAGACCCTGACTGAAAAATAACTAACACACAGAGGGCTGGGGGCTTGCTCAAGAGGTAGAGCAAGTGCCTAACAGGTGTAAGGCTCTGACTTTGAACTGTAATTCAGCCAAAACAACAACAAAACATTATCACACTCTATTTCAAGGAACCACTAATTGCTCAGAAATTGGAACATGAAGATTACACATTCTGCTTAAGTTAAAACCAAACCTAAGGGCTGGGAAGGTGGCTCAGTGGTAGAGCGCTTGCCTTGCATGCATGAGACCCTGGGTTCGATTCCTCAGCACCACATAAGCAAAAACAAAAAAGCCGGAAGTGGTGCTGTGGCTCAAGTGGTAGAGTGCTAGCTTTGAGCTGAAGAGCTGTGGGACAGCGCCCAGGCCCAGAGTTCAGGCCCCACGACTGG
The DNA here is from genome assembly GCF_000151885.1 of Dipodomys ordii. Lineage (NCBI taxonomy): Eukaryota > Metazoa > Chordata > Mammalia > Rodentia > Heteromyidae > Dipodomys > Dipodomys ordii. The sequence goes on from NW_012267340.1 coordinate 955,313, forward strand.
ACCCCCCCCAAAAAACCAAACCTAAGCTGGGCGCCGGTGGCCCATCCCTGTCATCCTAGCTACTCAGGAGGCTAAGATCTGAGGATCACAGTCTAAAGCCAGCCCGGGCAGGAAAGTCTGTGAGACTCTAGGTCCAATAAACCACCAGAAAACCAGAAGTAGCGCTGTGCTCAAGTTATAGAGCACTAGCCTTGAGCTGAAGAGCTGAGGGACAGCGCCAAGGCCCAGAGTTGAAGCTCCACAACTGACAACACCTTCCCCCCCCGTAAAAAAAAAACAAACAAAACCAAACCTATTCTCTACCTTTTCCAAAAACACAAGTATAGACTAAAATTCCAGTACACCAATAAAAAGCACATATTATTTAGATTACGGTAAATAAAACAAGTGCCAAGATTCCAAAGAGGTCAGAAAGGATGGGCTTGCACACACATAGGAGAGAAGGAATGATGATAACAGAGTTTCTAAGCCCTAAGCTCCCGTCTTCTTTGTTTCAGACACTTTAGATTCACACACGGAAGGAAAGTAAAACTCATTTGCATCCAGATCAGTTCTTCAAAACCAAAGAATCAAGCACACCAGCTTCATTTCTGTTGAGGATGTACAGGAGGTGAACCTGTGGCTAGCACCCACAATATCAGGACTCAGTTTCCTGTCACGGAGAACAAGACTGGAGCCTTCTCTGCTTCTTACAAAGTGCTGGTGTCTCAGTCCCACAAAATGCTAGTCTAGTAGAGACTACACAATAATAGTTCAACTGGGTTCAACTTTTGGGAAATGTAACTTCAGTGATGAAGACATTTTTGAGATAACAGAGCGATAATGGGAAGATACAGAACGGTAGAGACTGGAGGCAGAGCCTCCTGTAGGGAGGACAAGCTGCCGGCCATGAATGGGCAGTGTTGTCACTGTTCTAAGTTCTCACTCTGGACACTCGGGAAGTCAAGGAATGCAGCATGCATGGCCATATGAGGGGTGCTGCCGGGGCCGCAGGCAGTGGCCGGGGAGGAGGCTGGAGGGGCTGATGATGAGAAGAATGACAGCCACATTCCTTTGCAGAAGGGCTCTGACCATGGTCACAGAGCTCAGCCAGAAGCAGCCAGAGGGGCTTGTCAGCATTCACCAGTCCCAGCCCCATTGTGCCGCTCATCACCGGGCTCCACCACGTCCAGTTAAACACGAGTTTCAGTACTAGTTGGTGACACACACTCCTGGGTCTGGAGAGAGCTTTCTTTGCTACGTGTGACTCCCCTGCACACCACAATTTTCACCAGGAGCCTCTGGCTTCTTCTCTGAATTTGGAGAGTTGACAACTCCCTATGGGTTCTCGTCTGCAGGGCTGACGGCCTGACTCTCCACTAAGCACTCCTGTTAAGTGAGCAATGCAATCCCTGGTGGGGAGCAGAGCCAAGGGCGGCGCGAGAGTGAGGGAGGTGAGGGTGAGGAAGGAAGGCTAGCTGGAGGCTCTGCAGCGGGGTGAGGCATGCCGGCAGGCTTAGACCCTCCCAGGGCTTCCCCTTTCTGGTGCAAAGTAGGAAGGGTTTCCTCACCCAGCCTGTGTACCAGCCGATCCACCTGCTTGGCCAGTACCTGCGGACGGACACCAGAACACAGCGGACAGACAGGCTGAACTCCCAGCTTTGAGTGCCAGACTCCACAACTCTAGCCTGAGCTGCTCAGCTGTGCATGGCTGTCTTGGTGTCTGGGCTGGACGCAGGATTCTCCCTATGTGATGACAGTCATGTTCTGGGTGGGTGGCGGTAGTCAGGTCTATTTTAGAATGTGAGCACTGGAGCTGGGCGCAGTTACAATGGGTGCCTGGCAGGTCACATTTGCTTCCTTCATACTGGAGGAGAGGAAAGCCATTCCGAGCAGACAAACAGTGGACTTTGGCTAAATGTTCTCCTCCCTTTCTTCAGAGGTAACTGTCACAGTGCAAGCAGCAGTGAACTTGACCTTGAGTGCACAGCTTTCAGCTGAACTTGAGTTCACACACAACTTTCATTCCTTTCTATGAAAGGAAATCAGCAGAAACTCAAGACGTGAAAAGGGCAAAAATGCACTTTTTGGCCAATATTAATGTTCAATGTATTATTTGCTTACTTAAGTTGCTTAAAACAAGACTGTATGTCTTGTCTGATAGAGTGTGTGCTCTGGCCTGGAGATTCCTGCTGTGTTTACAGAATCAATTAGTTGTATAAGGGGTTCCATTCTGCATGTCCATGATGTGCATACAGTGTATGTCCTCTACCCCAATCCTTCCTGTCCCCCTACCAAGCAGAGGGAGCCCCAGCATTCTGACAGGTGGAGCTGAGGGCTCTCTATGGAGGGGAGCTGTCCTTTCTGCAGGCCAGATGTTAATAAAAATGTCTCCAGGCCAGGTTTGGTAGCACACAGTGGTGGTCTCCTCACTTGAGGACTGAGAAAGAAGGATGGAGGGTATGAGGCCAGCCTGAGCTACACAGCCAGACCCTGTCACAACAGAGGAACAAACATGCCAACAAGCAGGCCTGCCAACAGCCACTGACGTGGCCAACTGTCCTTTTGGGGGAGTGAATTGCTGCTGGTTGAAAGCTACTGGCTTAGACTGTAAACTAGCCAAACAGTAACACAAGACTGAGACAAAGTTCCTTATACTTTGTAAGGAAGTTTCAGAAAGTAGCGAATCCCAGACCCCGGCCAACTGACCACACCAAACCCAATTTCCACCAACAGGAAACCATCTATCACAGATCCATGCGCGCGTGTGTGTGTGTGTGTGTGCGCGCGCGCACGCACGCAATGGTACTAGGGCTTGTACTCAGGACTTGGGTACTGTCCCCAAGCTTTCTCACTCAAGGCTAGTGCTCTACCACTTAAGTTTTACCTCCACTTCTGACTTTTTGCTAGGCAATTTTGAGATAACAGTCTCATGGATTTTCCTGTGCAGGCTGGCTTTGATCCTCAAAGTCAGTCCTCAGATATCAGCCTCCGGAGTAGCCAGGATTACAGGCATGAGCCACCAGTACCCAGACCATTTTTTCCTTTTGAATAATCATTGTAATTACCATACTCTTTAAAGATGGAAAAACCACTTAAAGCAAGCCTATAAGATTATTTGAGTCAGCACTGATTTTATGTTCTATAGGAAAAAAAAGGTGCATAGACATACACACAGGCACAGGCACGCACGCGTGTGTGAGCGCACGCACACACACACTTTCAAATGCTTGCTCCATCTCTTGTACAATGACAGCTCTGAGAAGAGCCGCTCTTAGAAGTGGTAAGGACGACGGGACAGGCAGACCATGGATACATACCATCAAAACTGCCCTGCTCAGCGGCCAGCTGCAGCAGCTGGCTGTAGGTCTCAGCCGAGGGCTGATAGACGAAGACCCCGGAGTTGAAGCAGTCAGGCCATCCCGGGTCTGGTGCTGCTGACAATTCTTCTCTCTCGAAGAGATCGTCGATATTTGCTAAGACCTGATGCAGAGGGGAGAGAGGCATTGCTGGGACCGCTCTTGGCAGACCCGCCTGCAGTTCTCACTCAGTACCCTGGACAGTCATGGATGGGGTACTGTCCCTCTCCACCTGACCCTTCTAGGCAAGTCACAGCGGTCAGGATGCTGGTGAGTCTCGCCGAGCATCTCAAGGGCCTAGAGGTGCGTCACCAGGCGTGGATGCCTGCGCCTTCTCTCACAAGCCACACTCACCAGCGTATCTGCATCCATGAACACACATTTGGAGTACTGTGTGAGGGACCAGCAGTGCAGCTTCGTCAGCGTGACCCCCAGCTCAGGCCGCTTCATTAAGGTCAGGTGTGCAGAGTCACCACTGTCTAAGACATCTACCGTGAGGACTTCGTCGAAGACCGTCTCTAGGGCTTTCCTGCCAAAATAAAATCATGGTCCTCAGATCTCAGTCTCCCAGCTAGTGTGGGTTGCAGGTGTGGGCCACTGGCACCCGGGGGACAGCACATCTTTGTACAATGATATTTTGTGCAATGATGCATTTGACAATTATATGTTACTAGATTCTGGCTTACCACTGCGTATTTTAGCTAATGATGCTGGGTAATATTGCCTGTAACACATACAATGAGGCCTAGAACTAATGATTCTGGCTAAGGTAACTGACTGAGTTGACTGAACCTTTGCATCCCAGGAGCAACAAAGGAGCATGGCTTTCTGGTCTCTGTTGTTCTGGGGTGACACGTAACCCGTGGGCATAATGAGAAACTCACTTTGGTCTGTGAGCTCCCATACTTCTCCATGCCCAGCATTAACTAGGTTTTTACTTTAGGGAGCTTCTATGAGAGGTCAGTATGAAGGGCTTGGGTAAAGCACGAATCTTAGCACAAGTGGCCTGTGGTAGGTTGATACAAGGAAGGGTCCGGCTTCCGATTCACATTCACACTAACAGACTCAGGCTCGTGCTAACTGTTTTTTCTTTTTAATGTAAGGGGGTTCTGAATTCCTATGAAGATCAGAAAATGGTCAAAATAAACAGAACAAAAAGCGGCTGATGTGTACAGAAATTTTTCAGTTAGTTATTAGCCTTAGAAACTAGGTGGGTTCATTCATATGTCCCAATTTTTTGTGGGGATGGGGCAATACTGGGGTTTGAACTCAGGATGCTGGCCTTGCTAGGCAGGTGCTCTTACTACTGAGCCATGCCTCCAGCCCTGATTTGTGCTTGCTATTTGAGATAGAGTCTTGCTTCCTGCCCAGGCATGCCTAGTACGATCCACTTACATTCGGCTCTCTGGTAGCTAGGAAAACAGGCATATTTCACCACATCCAGCTTTTCCTTGAGAAGGCATCTCATGAACTTTTGTCTTTCGAGACCAGCCCTGCATGTGATCCCAGCAATCTTAGCCTATCAGTAGTTAGGATTCCAGGGGTAAGCCACAGATTCTCTGGTCATACCACAAATTTTAATCCCAACAAAGCAAAGTGAACTACCTCAGACTGGAGGTGGGGCTCAAATAGTACAGCAAGTACCAGGCCCAGAGGTCAAATCCCAATTAATAATAATAATAATAAAAGTAAACTAATTCAACCACAAGTACTTGGTGCCTTACTGTGCTTCCCTTAGCAAAACCACTGGCTCAAAGAGGCCTTAGTGAAGACTATGTTGCACGTGAGCAGTTACACCAGAAAGGCGGGCTAAGCAGGGAGCATATGAACCCAAGACCTGCTAGCTGAGGTCAGCAGCTGAGGTCAGACACGCCTCTGGAGGGAGGAGCATGTCCCCAGACACAGGAAATGGTTCCACACACTGGAACCCTACTCAACAACTCTTACCTTTCTCTACACCCAGGTCAACTTCTAACCAGAAACAGAAGGGAGTCAGCACTCAAGGGCAGGCAGCCAGGGGGGTGCTCACCTCATGGCATCTGAGACCTGGGGGGTGCTCAGCACGACCAGCTTCCTGGTGGTCCCCTGCTGCTTGAGGGAGCAGCCCAGGACCAGGGCACCTTTGGCATAGGCGTCGTTTGTGGTCAGTGTCACAAAGGCCTGATCTTAACACAGAGAAAAACACACTCAGTACAGCCTTGGTGCTGGGCAAAGGTGGAATCAGCTCCTGGGAGATCAATTCACTGCGTCAGTAAAGGCAGAGAAAACCCCCGAGTAGTCATTTCAGGAATGGTTCAGTAAGCTGGTACCACTGGCTCACATCTATAATTCTTGCCGCTGAGATGAGGAGGCTCATTTCCCAAAGATCACGGTTTAAAGTTGGGGTGGGGGGGGGAAGGGAGGGCAGAAGAACCTGCTAGATTCTATCTCCATCTCCAAAATGACCAGCAAGAGAACAGGAGGGGAGGCATGGCTCAAATGGTGGAACACCGGCCAACCAGGCAAGCTGAATGCATGGTTCAAGACCACAGTTCAGCAGGGCTGCCTAACACCTTGCTAGAGGATGATCAGATCCAGCCTAGACACGGCCAAATCGCAGCTTAGCACCCGGGGTGGGGCGTGGGGGGGGTGAATTTGGGGCAATTAACAGGTGATCACAGGAGATTAAGAACTACTTTCCCCTCGCCTTGCAGGGCTGGGGGTGTCTGGGGCCTGCGGAATCCTTTGGTCCACACACATGCTTGGTGTCGGCTGTTCCCAGGGGCGGCCGGCGCTGATGACATTCTAAATGCTCGAAGGGCCCCGGGTGGGGAAAGGGCCCCCACTCCGGGGGGGGGGGTCTTTTCACTCATCCACAAATCCAGCTGTCTGTCAGGAGCAGAGGTCCGTTCCTGAGCCGGTTGCACGACTCAGGCCCTTCACCTGACTCTTCCCTCTCTCTAGAACCGAGTTCCCGGCCCCACCTCACGAGCGAGCTCCGAGAGCTCCTGGGGAGGCCTTCCCGGCTTGCACCGGGTTCAGAGACCGCCCGTCCTTCCTTGGTGGACGGGTCAGACAGACAGTCAGTCAGACGGGGACACACACCGACCTCCAGAAACGCCTCTCAGGAACCGAGGGCCAACATGGATTCGTCTTCCTGCTCAAGGAACGTCGGCCCTGCGGCCCGGTCCTCCGGGGACACCCGGGTGCACGGGTCACCCCGGGGCGCGGCTTTCCTCACACCAGAGGCGGCGGCTGCGGCCCGGGGAACCCGGGGCCCCCGACGCGGCCCCGGCGCC